>NW_024544581.1:0-49920 GCF_018167655.1 Microtus oregoni
CGCTGAGTACTGAGCACCCAGCAACCTGAGCACCGAGCACCCAGCATCCCGAGCACTGAGCACCCAGCACCCTTAGCACTGAGCACATAGCACCCTGAGTACTGAGCACTGAGCACCCCGAGTACTGAGCACCCAGCACCCTGAGCACTGAGCACCCAGCACCCCGAGCACTGAGCACCCAGCACGCCGAGCACTGAGCACCCAGCACCCCGAGCACTGAGCACCCAGCACCCCGAGCACTGAGCACCCAGCACCCCGAGCACTGAGCACCCAGCACCCCGAGCACTGAGCACCCAGCAACCCGAGCACTGAGCACCCAGCACCCGAGCACTGAGCACCCAGCGCCTTGAGCACTGAGCACCCAGCACACTGAGCACTGAGAACCCATCCCCCTGAGTACTGAGCACCCAGCACCCTGAGTACTGAGCACCCAGCACCCTGAGTACTGAGCACTCAGCAGCCTGAGTACTGAGCACCGAGCACCACGAGCACTGAGCACCCAGCACCCTGAGTTCTGAGCACCCAGCACCCTGAGCACTGAGCACCCAGCACCCTGAGTACTGAGCACCCTGAGTACTGAGCACCGATCACCCTGAGCACTGAGCACCCAGCACCCTGAGTACTGAGCACCCAGCACCCTGAGCACTGAGCACCCAGCACCCTGAGCACTGAGCACCCAGCACCCTGAGTACTGAGCACCCAGCACCCTGAGTACTGAGTACCCAGCACCCTGAGCACTGAGCACCCAGCACCCTGAGTACTGAGCACCGAGCACCCTGAGTACTGAGCACCCAGTACCCTGAGCACTGAGCACCCAGCACCCTGAGTACTGAGCACCCAGCACCCCGAGCACTGAGCACCCAGCACCCCGAGCACTGAGCACCGAGCACCCTGAGTACTGAGCACCCAGTACCCTGAGCACTGAGCACCCAGCAGCCCGAGCACTGAGCACCCAGCATCCTGAGCACTGAGTACTGAGCACCCAGCACCCTGAGCACTGAGCACCCAGCACCCTGAGCACTGAGCACCCAGCACCCTGTGTACTGAGCACCCAGCACCCCAAGCACTGAGCACCGAGCACCCTGAGTACTGAGCACCCAGCACGCTGAGCACTGAGCACCCAGCACCCTGAGTACTGAGAACCCAGCACCCTGAGTACTCAGCACCCAGCACCCTGAGCACTGAGCAACCAGCACCCTGAGTACTGAGCACCCTGCACCCCAAGCACTGAGCACCCTGAGAACTGAGCACGCAGCACCCAAGCACTGAGCACCCTGAGTACTGAGCACCCAGCACCCTGATTACTGAGCACCCAGCACCCCGAGCACTGAGCACCCAGCACCCTGAGTACTGAGCACCCAGCACCCTGAGTACTGAGCAACCTGAGCACTGAGCACCCAGCACCCTGAGTACTGAGCACCCTGAGGACTGAGCACCGATCACCCTGAGCACTGAGCACCCAGCACCCTGAGTACTGAGCACCCAGCACCCTGAATACTGAGCACCCAGCACCCTGAGTACTGAGCAGTGAGCACCCTGAGTACTGAGCACCCAGCACCCTGAGTACTGAGCACCCAGCACCCTGAGTACTGAGCACGGAGCACCCCGAGTACTGAGCACCCAGCACCCTGAGCACTCAGCACCCAGCACCACGAGCACTGAGCACCCAGCACCCTGAGTACTGAGCTCCCAGCACCCCGAGCCCTGAGCACCCAGCACCCTGAGTACTGAGCACACTGAGTACTGAGCAACGAGCACCCCGAGCACTCAGCACCCAGCACCCTTAGTAGTGAGCACCCAGCACCCTGAGTACTGAGCACCCCGAGTACTGAGCACCCAGCACCACGAGCACTGAGCACCCAGCACACTGAGTACTGAGAACAGATCACCCTGAGTACTGAGCACCCAGCACCCTGAGTACTGAGCCCCCAGCACCCTGAGTACTGAGCACCGAGCTCCCCGAGCACTGAGAACCCAGCACCCTGAGCACTGAGCACCCAGCACCCTGAGCACTGAGCACCCAGGACCCTGAGTACTGAGCACCCAGCACGCTGAGTACTGAGCACCCAGCACCCTGAGCACTGAGCACCCAGCACCCTGAGTACTGAGCACTGAGCACCCAGCACGCTGAGTACTGAGCACCCAGCACCCTGAGTACTAAGCACCCAGCACCCTGAGTACTGAGCACCCAGGACCCTGAGCACTGAGCACCGAGCACCCCGAGCACTGAGCACCCAGCACCCTGAGCACTCAGCACCAATCACCCCGATCACTGAGCACCCAGCACCCTGAGCACTGAGCACCCAGCACCCTGAGCACTGAGCACCCAGCACCCAGAGCACTGAGCACCCAGCACTCTGAGCACTGAGCACCCAGCACCCTGAGTACTGAGCACCCAGCACCCTGAGTACTGAGCACCCAGACCCCGAGCACTGAGCACCCAGCACCCCTAGCACTGTGCACCCAGCACCCTGAGTACTGAGAACCCAGCACCCTGAGTACTGAGCACCCAGTACCCCGAGCACTGAGCACCCAGCAGCTCGAGCACTGAGCACCCAGCATCCTGAGCACTGAGTACTGAGCACCCAGCACCCTGAGCACTGAGCACCCAGCACCCTGAGCACTGAGCACCCAGCACCCTGAGTACTGAGCACCAAGCACCCCAAGCACTGAGCACCGTGCACCCTGAGTACTGAGCACCCAGCACGCTGAGCACTGAGCACCCAGCACCCCGAGTACTGAGCACCCAGCACCCTGAGTACTGAGCACCCAGCACCCTGAGTACTGAGCACCCAGCACCCCGAGCACTGAGCACCCAGCACCCTGAGCACTGAGCACCCAGCACCCTGAGTGCTGAGCACCAAGCACGCTGAGTACTGAGCACCCAGCAACCTGAGCACCGAGCACCCAGCATCCCGAGCACTGAGCACCCAGCACCCTTAGCACTGAGCACCCAGCACCCTGAGTACTGAGCACTGAGCACCCCGAGTACTGAGCACCCAGCACCCTGAGCACTGAGCACCCAGCACCCCGAGCACTGAGCACCCAGCACGCCGAGCACTGAGCACCCAGCACCCCGAGCACTGAGCACCCAGCACCCCGAGCACTGAGCACCCAGCACCCCGAGCACTGAGCACCCAGCACCCCGAGCACTGAGCACCCAGCAACCCGAGCACTGAGCACCCAGCACCCCGAGCACTGAGCACCCAGCGCCTTGAGCACTGAGCACCCAGCACACTGAGCACTGAGAACCCATCCCCCTGAGTACTGAGCACCCAGCACCCTGAGTACTGAGCACCCAGCACCCTGAGTACTGAGCACTCAGCAGCCTGAGTACTGAGCACCGAGCACCACGAGCACTGAGCACCCAGCACCCTGAGTTCTGAGCACCCAGCACCCTGAGCACTGAGCACCCAGCACCCTGAGTACTGAGCACCCTGAGTACTGAGCACCGATCACCCTGAGCACTGAGCACCCAGCACCCTGAGTACTGAGCACCCAGCACCCTGAGCACTGAGCACCCAGCACCCTGAGCACTGAGCACCCAGCACCCTGAGTACTGAGCACCCAGCACCCTGAGTACTGAGTACCCAGCACCCTGAGCACTGAGCACCCAGCACCCTGAGTACTGAGCACCGAGCACCCTGAGTACTGAGCACCCAGTACCCTGAGCACTGAGCACCCAGCACCCTGAGTACTGAGCACCCAGCACCCCGAGCACTGAGCACCCAGCACCCCGAGCACTGAGCACCGAGCACCCTGAGTACTGAGCACCCAGTACCCTGAGCACTGAGCACCCAGCACCCTGAGTACTGAGCACCCAGCAACCCGAGCACTGAGCACCCAGCACCCCGAGCACTGAGCACCCAGCACCCCGAGCACTGACCACCCAGCACCCTGAGCACTGAGCACCCAGCACCCTGAGCACTGAGCACCCAGCACCCTGAGTACTGAGTACCCAGCACTCTGAGCACTGAGCACCCAGCACCCTGAGTACTGATCACCGAGCACCCCGAGCACTGAGCACCCAGCACCCTGAGTACTGAGCACCCATCACCCTGAGTACTGAGCACCCAGCACCCTGAGTACTGAGCACCCAGCACCCTGAGCAGTGAGCACAAAGCACGCTGAGTACTGAGCACTGAGCACCCTGAGTACTGAGCACCGAGGACCCTGAGCACTGAGCACCCAGCAAGCTGAGTACTGAGCAATGAGCACCCTGAGAACTGAGCACCTAGCACCCTGAGTACTGAGCACCCAGCACCCTGAGCACTGTGCAGCCAGCACCCTCAGCACTGAGCACCCAGCACCCCGAGTACTGAGCACCCAGCACCCCGAGTACTGAGCAACGAGCACCCCGAGCACTCAGCACCCAGCACCCTGAGTACTGAGCACCCAGCACCCTGAGTACTGAGCACCCCGAGACCTGAGCACCCAGCACCACGAGCACTGAGCACCCAGCACCCTGAGTACTGAGAACAGATCACCCTGAGTACTGAGCACCCAGCACCCTGAGTACTGAGCCCCCAGCACCCTGAGTACTGAGCACCGAGCTCCCCGAGCACTGAGAACCCAGCACCCTGAGCACTGAGCACCCAGCACCCTGAGCACTGAGCACCCAGGACCCTGAGTACTGAGTACCCAGCACGCTGAGTACTGAGCACCCAGCACCCTGAGCACTGAGCACCCAGCACCCTGAGTACTGAGCACTGAGCACCCAGCACTCTGAGTACTGAGCACCCAGCACCCTGAGTACTAAGCACCCAGCACCCTGAGTACTGAGCACCCAGGACCCTGAGCACTGAGCACCGAGCACCCCGAGCACTGAGCACCCAGCACCCTGAGCACTCAGCACCAATCACCCCGAAAATTGAGCACCCAGCACCCTGAGCACTGAGCACCCAGCACCCTGAGCACTGAGCACCCAGCACCCAGAGCACTGAGCACCCAGCACTCTGAGCACTGAGCACCCAGCACCCTGAGTACTGAGCACCCAGCACCCCAAGCACTGAGCACCGAGCACCCTGAGTACTGAGCACCCAGCACGCTGAGCACTGAGCACCCAGCACCCCGAATACTGAGCACCCAGCACCCTGAGTACTGAGCACCCAGCACCCTGAGTACTGAGCACCCAGCACCCCGAGCACTGAGCACCCAGCACCCTGAGCACTGAGCACCCAGCACCCTGAGTGCTGAGCACCAAGCACGCTGAGTACTGAGCACCCAGCAACCTGAGCACCGAGCACCCAGCATCCCGAGCACTGAGCACCCAGCACCCTTAGCACTGAGCACCCAGCACCCTGAGTACTGAGCACTGAGCACCCCGAGTACTGAGCACCCAGCACCCTGAGCACTGAGCACCGAGCACCCCGAGCACTGAGCACCCAGCACGCCGAGCACTGAGCACCCAGCACCCTGAGCACTGAGCACCCAGCACCCCGAGCACTGAGCACCCAGCACCCCGAGCACTGAGCACCCAGCACCCCGAGCACTGAGCACCCAGCAACCCGAGCACTGAGCACCCAGCACCCTGAGTACTGAGCACTCAGCACCCTGAGTACTCAGCACCCAGCACCCTGAGCACTGAGCAACCAGCACCCTGAGTACTGAGCACCCTGCACCCCAAGCACTGAGCACCCTGAGAACTGAGCACGCAGCACCCCAAGCACTGAGCACCCTGAGTACTGAGCACCCAGCACCCTGATTCCTGAGCACCCAGCACCCCTAGCACTGAGCACCCAGCACCCTGAGTACTGAGCACCCAGCACCCTGAGTACTGAGCAACCTGAGCACTGAGCACCCAGCACCCTGAGTACTGAGCACCCTGAGGATTGAGCACCGATCACCCTGAGCACTGAGCACCCAGCACCCTGAGTACTGAGCACCCAGCACCCTGAGCACTGAGCACCCAGCACCCTGAGTTCTGAGCAGTGAGCACCCTGAGTACTGAGCACCCAGCACCCTGAGTACTGAGCACCCAGCACCCTGAGTACTGAGCACCGAGCACCCCGAGTACTGAGCACCCAGCACCCTGAGCACTCAGCACCCAGCACCACGAGCACTGAGCACCCAGCACCCTGAGTACTGAGCTCCCAGCACCCCGAGCCCTGAGCACCCAGCACCCTGAGTACTGAGCACACTGAGTACTGAGCACCGAGCACCCCGAGTACTGAGCACCCAGCACCCCGAGTACTGAGCAACGAGCACCCCGAGCACTCAGCACCCAGCACCCTGAGTACTGAGCACCCAGCACCCTGAGTACTGAGCACCCCGATTACTGAGCACCCAGCACCACGAGCACTGAACACCCAGCACCCTGAGTACTGAGAAAAGATCACCCTGAGTACTGAGCACCCAGCACCCTGAGTACTGAGCCCCCAGGACCCTGAGTACTGAGCACCGAGCTCCCCGAGCACTGAGAACCCAGCACCCTGAGCACTGAGCACCCAGCACCCTGAGCACTGAGCACCCAGGACCCTGAGTACTGAGCACCCAGCACGCTGAGTACTGAGCACCCAGCACCCTGAGCACTGAGCACCCAGCACCCTGAGTACTGAGCACTGAGCACCCAGCACGCTGAGTACTGAGCACCCAGCACCCTGAGTACTAAGCACCCAGCACCCTGAGTACTGAGCACCCAGGACCCTGAGCACTGAGCACCGAGCACCCCGAGCACTGAGCACCCAGCACCCTGAGCACTCAGCACCAATCACCCCGATCACTGAGCACCCAGCACCCTGAGCACTGAGCACCCAGCACCCTGAGCACTGAGCACCCAGCACCCAGAGCACTGAGCACCCAGCACTCTGAGCACTGAGCACCCAGCACCCTGAGTACTGAGCACCCAGCACCCTGAGTACTGAGCACCCAGACCCCGAGCACTGAGCACCCAGCACCCTGAGTACTGAGCACCCAGCACCCTGAGTACTCAGCACCCAGCACCCTGAGCACTGAGCAACCAGCACCCTGAGTACTGAGCACCCTGCACCCCAAGCACTGAGCACCCTGAGAACTGAGCACGCAGCACCCCAAGCACTGTGCACCCTGAGTACTGAGCACCCAGCAACCTGATTACTGAGCACCCAGCACCCCGAGCACTGAGCACCCAGCACCCTGAGTACTGAGCACCCAGCACCCTGAGTACTGAGCAACCTGAGCACTGAGCACCCAGCACCCTGAGTACTGAGCACCCAGCACCCTGAGCACTGAGCACCCAGCACCCTGAGTACTGAGCAGTGAGCACCCTGAGTACTGAGCACCCAGCACCCTGAGTACTGAGCACCCAGCACCCTGAGTACTGAGCACCCAGCACCCCGATTACTGAGCACCCAGCACCCTGAGCACTCAGCACCCAGCACCACGAGCACTGAGCACCCAGCACCCTGAGTACTGAGCTCCCAGCAACCCGAGCCCAGAGCACCCAGCACCCTGAGTACTGAGCACACTGAGTACTGAGCACCGATCACCCTGAGCACTGAGCAACCAGCACCCTGAGTACTGAGCACACAACGTACTGAGCACCGAGCACACCGAGCACTGAGCACCCAGCACCCTGAGTACTGAGCAACGAGCACCCCGAGCACTGAGCACCCAGCACCCTGAGTACTGAGCACCCAGCACCCTGAGCAATGAGCACCCTGAGTACTGAGCACCCAGCACCCTGAGCACTGAGCACCGAGCACCCCGAGCACTGAGCACCCAGCACCTGGAGTACTGATCACCCAGCACCCTGAGTACTAAGCACCGAGCACCCTGAGTACTGAGCACCCAGTACCCTGAGCACTGAACACACAGCACCCTGAGTACTGAGCACCCCGAGCACTGAGCACCCAGCACCCTGAGCACTGAGGACCCAGCACCCTGAATACTGAGCACCCAGCACCCTGAGCACTGAGCACCCAGCACCCTGAGTAGTGAGCACCCAGAACCCTGAGCACTGAGCACCCAGCACCCTGAGTACTGAGCATCCAGCACCCCGAGCACTGAGCAACCAGCACACTGAGTATTGAGCACTGAGCACCCAGCACCCCGAGCCCAGAGCACTCAGCACCCTGTGGACTGAGCACTGAGTACCCAGCACCCCGAGCACTGAGCACCCAGCACCCTGAGCACTGAGCACCCTGAGTATTGAGCACCCAGAGCACTGAGCACTGAGCAACCTGAGTACTGAGCACTGAGCACCCTGAGCACTGAGCACCGAGCACCCTGAGTACTGAGCACTGAGCACCCTGAGCACTAAGCACCCAGCACCCTGAGTACTGAGCACCCAGCACCCTGAGCACTGAGGACCGAGCACCCTGAGTACTAAGCACCCAGCACCCTGAGTACTGAGCACCCAGCACCCTGAGCACTGAGCACCCAGCACTCTGAGCACTGAGCACAAAGCACGCTGAGTACTGAGCACCCTGAGCACTGAGCACCCAGCACCCTGAGTACTGAAAACCCAGCACCCTGAGTACTTAGCACCCAGCACCTGAGCACTGAGCACCCAGCACCCTGAGTACTGAGCACCGAGCACCCTGAGTACTGAGCACCCAGCACCCTGAGTACTGAGCACCCAGCACCCTGAGTACTGAGCAGCGAGCACCCCGAGTACTGAGCACCCAGCACCCTGAGCACTGAGCACCCAGCACCCCGAGCACTGAGCACCCAGCACCCTGAGTACTGAGCACGGAGCACCCCGAGCACTGAGCACCCAGCACCCTGAGTACTGAGCACCCAGCACCCTGAGTACTGAGCACCCAGCACCCTGAGTACTGAGCACACAGCACCCTGAGCACTGAGCACCCAGCACCCTGAGTACTGAGCACCCAGCACCCTGAGTACTGAGCACCCAGCACCCTGAGTACTGAGCACCCAGCACCCTGAGTACTGAGCACCGAGCACCCCGAGTACTGAGCACCCAGCACCCCGAGCACTGAGCACCCAGCACCCTGAGCACTGAGCACCCAGCACCCTGAGTACTGAGTACTGAGCACGCTGAGTACTGAGCACCCAGCATCCTGAGCACTGAGCACCCAGCACCCTGAGTACTGAGCACCGAGCACCCCGAGCACTGAGCACCCAGCACCCTGAGTACTGAGCACCCAGCACCAAAAGTACTGAGCACCGAGCATCCTGAGCACTGAGCACCGAGCACCCCGAGCACTGAGCACCCAGCACCCTGAGTACTGAGCACCCAGCACCCTGAGCACTGAGCACAAAGCACGCTTAGTACTGAGCACCCTGAGTACTGAGCACCGAGGACCCTGAGCACTGAGCACCCAGCACCCCGAGAATGAGCACCCAGCACCCTGAGTACTGAGAACCGAGCACCCTGAGTACTGAGCACCCAGCACGCTGAGCACTGAGCACCCAGCACCCCGAGTACTGAGCACCCAGCACCCCGAGAATTAGCACCCAGCACCCTGAGTACTGAGCACCCAGCACCCTGAGTACTGAGCACCCAGCACCACGAGCACTGAGCACCCTGAATATTGAGCACCCAGCACCCTGAGTACTGTGCACTAAGCACCCAGAGCGCTGAGCACCGAGGACCCCGAGAACTGAGCACTGAGCAACCTGAGTACTGAGCACTGAGCACCCTGAGCACTGAGCACCGAGCACCCTGAGTACTGAGCAATGAGCACCCTGAGCACTAAGCACCCAGCACCCTGAGTACTGAGCACCCAGCACCCTGAGCACTGAGGACCGAGCACCCTGAGTACTAAGCACCCAGCACCCTGAGTACTGAGCACCCAGCACCCTGAGCACTGAGCACCCAGCACTCTGAGCACTGAGCACAAAGCACGCTGAGTACTGAGCACCCTGAGCACTGAGCACCCAGCACCCTGAGTACTGAGCACCCAGCACCCTGAGTACTTAGCACCCAGCACCTGAGCACTGAGCACCCAGCACCCTGAGTACTGAGCAGCGAGCACCCTGAGTACTGAGCACCCAGCACCCTGAGTACTGAGCACCCAGCACCCTGAGTACTGAGCAGCGAGCACCCCGAGTACTGAGCACCCAGCACCCCGAGCACTGAGCACCCAGCACCCTGAGCACTGAGCACCCAGCACCCTGAGTACTGAGTACTGAGCACCCTGAGTACTGAGCACCCAGCATCCTGAGCACTGAGCACCCAGCACCCTGAGTACTGAGCACCGAGCACCCCGAGCACTGAGCACCCAGCACCCTGAGTACTGAGCACCCAGCACCAAAAGTACTGAGCACCGAGCATCCTGAGCACTGAGCACCGAGCACCCCGAGCACTCAGCACCCAGCACCCTGAGTACTGAGCACCCAGCACCCTGAGCAGTGAGCACAAAGCACGCTTAGTACTGAGCACCCTGAGTACTGAGCACCGAGGACCCTGAGCACTGAGCACCCAGCACCCCGAGAATGAGCACCCAGCACCCTGAGTACTGAGAACCGAGCACCCTGAGTACTGAGCACCCAGCACGCTGAGCACTGAGCACCCAGCACCCCGAGTACTGAGCACCCAGCACCCCGAGAATTAGCACCCAGCACCCTGAGTACTGAGCACCCAGCACCCTGAGTACTGAGCACCCAGCACCCCGAGCACTGAGCACCCTGAATATTGAGCACCCAGCACCCTGTGTACTGAGCACAGAGCACCCCGAGCACTGAGCACCCAGCACCCCGAGCACTGAGCACCGAGCACCCTGAGCACTGAGCACCCAGCACCCTGAATACTGAGCACCCAGCACCCTGAGTACTGAGCACCCAGCACCCTGAGCACTGAGCACCCAGCACCCTGAGTACTGAGCACCCAGCACTCCGAGCACTGAGCACCCAGCACCCCGAGCACTGAGCACCTAGCACCCCGAGCACTGAGCACTGAGCACCCTGAGCACTGAGCACCCAGCACCCCGAGTACTGAGCACTGAGCACCCTGAGTACTGAGCACCCAGCACCCTGAGCACTGAGCACCCAGCACCCTGAGTACTGAGCACCGAGCACCCTGAGTACTGAGCACCCAGCACCCTCACCACTGAGCACCCAGCACCCTGAGTACTGAGCACCCAGCACCCCGAGCACTGAGCACCCAGCACCCTGAGTACTGAGCACCGAGCTCCCCGAGCACTGAGCACCCTGAGTACTGAGCACTGAGCACCCCGAGCACTGAGCACCCAGAACCCCGAGCACTGAGCACCCAGCACCCTGAGTACTGAGCACCCAGCACCGCGAGAATGAGCACCCTGAGCACTGAGTACCCACCACCATGAGTACTGAGCACCGAGCACCCTGAGCACTGAACACCCAGCACCCTGAATACTGAGCACCCAGCACCCTGAGTACTGAGCACCCAGCACCCTGAGCACTGAGCACCCAGCACCAAGAGTACTGAGCACCCAGCACTCCGAGCACTGAGCACCCAGCACCCCGAGCACTGAGCACCCAGCAGCCCGAGCACTGAGCACCCGTCACCCTGAGTACTGAGCACTGAGCACCCAGCACCCCGAGCACTGAGCACTCAGCACCCTGTGTACTGAGCACTGAGTACCCAGTACCACGAGCACTGAGACCCAGCACCCTGAGCACTGAGCACCCAGCACCCCGAGTACTGAGCACCCAGCACCCCGAGCACTGAGCACAAAGCACCCCGAGCACTGAGCACCCAGCACCCTGAGCACTGAGCACCCAGCACCCTGAGTACTGAGCACCCAGCACCCCGAGCACTGAGCACCCAGCACCCTGAGTACTGAGCACCCAGCACCCTGAGTACTGAGCAGCGAGCACCCCGAGTACTGAGCACCCAGCACCCCGAGCACTGAGCACCCAGCACCCTGAGCACTGAGCACCCAGCACCCTGAGTACTGAGTACTGAGCACCCTGAGTACTGAGCACCCAGCATCCTGAGCACTGAGCACCCAGCACCCTGAGTACTGAGCACCGAGCACCCCGAGCACTGAGCACCCAGCACCCTGAGTACTGAGCACCCAGCACCAAAAGTACTGAGCACCGAGCATCCTGAGCACTGAGCACCGAGCACCCCGAGCACTCAGCACCCAGCACCCTGAGTACTGAGCACCCAGCACCCTGAGCAGTGAGCACAAAGCACGCTTAGTACTGAGCACCCTGAGTACTGAGCACCGAGGACCCTGAGCACTGAGCACCCAGCACCCCGAGAATGAGCACCCAGCACCCTGAGTACTGAGAACCGAGCACCCTGAGTACTGAGCACCCAGCACGCTGAGCACTGAGCACCCAGCACCCCGAGTACTGAGCACCCAGCACCCCGAGAATTAGCACCCAGCACCCTGAGTACTGAGCACCCAGCACCCTGAGTACTGAGCACCCAGCACCCCGAGCACTGAGCACCCTGAATATTGAGCACCCAGCACCCTGTGTACTGAGCACAGAGCACCCCGAGCACTGAGCACCCAGCACCCCGAGCACTGAGCACCGAGCACCCTGAGCACTGAGCACTCAGCACCCTGAATACTGAGCACCCAGCACCCTGAGTACTGAGCACCCAGCACCCTGAGCACTGAGCACATAGCACCCTGAGTACTGAGCACCCAGCACTCCGAGCACTGAGCACCCAGCACCCCGAGCACTGAGCACCTAGCACCCCGAGCACTGAGCACTGAGCACCCTGAGCACTGAGCACCCAGCACCCCGAGTACTGAGCACTGAGCACCCTGAGTACTGAGCACCCAGCACCCTGAGCACTGAGCACCCAGCACCCTGAGTACTGAGCACCGAGCACCCTGAGTACTGAGCACCCAGCACCCTCACCACTGAGCACCCAGCACCCTGAGTACTGAGCACCCAGCACCCCGAGCACTGAGCACCCAGCACCCTGAGTACTGAGCACCGAGCTCCCCGAGCACTGAGCACCCTGAGTACTGAGCACCGAGCACCCCGAGCACTGAGCACCCAGAACCCCGAGCACTGAGCACCCAGCACCCTGAGTACTGAGCACCCAGCACCGCGAGAATGAGCACCCTGAGCACTGAGTACCCAGCACCATGAGTACTGAGCACCGAGCACCCTGAGCACTGAACACCCAGCACCCTGAATACTGAGCACCCAGCACCCTGAGTACTGAGCACCCAGCACCCTGAGCACTGAGCACCCAGCACCAAGAGTACTGAGCACCCAGCACTCCGAGCACTGAGCACCCAGCACCCCGAGCACTGAGCACCCAGCAGCCCGAGCACTGAGCACCCGTCACCCTGAGTACTGAGCACTGAGCACCCAGCACCCCGAGCACTGAGCACTCAGCACCCTGTGTACTGAGCACTGAGTACCCAGTACCACGAGCACTGAGACCCAGCACCCTGAGCACTGAGCACCCAGCACCCCGAGTACTGAGCACCCAGCACCCCGAGCACTGAGCACAAAGCACCCCGAGCACTGAGCACCCAGCACCCTGAGCACTGAGCACCCAGCACCCTGAGTACTGAGCACCCAGCACCCCGAGCACTGAGCACCCAGCACCCTGAGTACTAAACACCCAGCACACTGAGCACTGTGCACCCAGCACCCCGAGCACTGATCACCCAGCACTCTGAGTACTGAGAACCGAGCACGCCGAGCACTGAGCACCCAGCAACCTGAGCACTGAGCACCCTGAGTACTGAGCACCCAGCACCCTGAGTACTGAGCACCCAGCACCCCGAGCACTGAGCACGGAGCACCCCGAGGACTGAGCACCCAGCACCCTGAGCACTGAGCACTGAGCACCCCGAGCACTGAGCACCCAGCACCCTGAGTACTGAGCACCCAGCACCCCAAGCACTGAGCACCCAGCACCCCGAGCACTGTGCACCCAGCACCCCGAGAATGAGCACACAGCACCCTGAGTACTGAGCACCGAGCAGCCTGAGCACTGAGCACCCAGCACCCTGAATACTGAGCACCCAGCACCCTGAGTACTGAGCACCCAGCACCCTGAGCACTGAGCACCCAGCACCAAGAGTACTGAGCACCCAGCACTCCGAGCACTGAGCACCCAGCACCCCGAGCACTGAGCACCCATCACCCCGAGCACTGAGCACCCAGCACCCTCAGTACTGAACACTGAGCACCCTGAGTACTGAGCACCCAGCACCCCGAGTACTGAGCACTGAGCAACCTGAGTACTGAGCACCCAGCACCCTGAGCACTGAGAACCCTGAGTACTGAGCAGCGAGCACCCCGGGCACTGAGCACCCAGCACCCCGAGCACTGAGCACCCGTCACCCTGAGTACTGAGCACTGAGCACCCAGCACCCCGAGCACTGAGCACTCAGCACCCTGTGTACTGAGCACTGAGTACCCAGTACCACGAGCACTGAGACCCAGCACCCTGAGCACTGAGCACCCAGCACCCCGAGTACTGAGCACCCAGCACCCCGAGCACTGAGCACCCAGCACCCCGAGCACTGAGCACCCAGCACCCTGAGCACTGTGCACCCAGCACCCTGAGTACTGAGCACCCAGCACCCCGAGCACTGAGCACCCAGCACCCTGAGTACTAAACACCCAGCACACTGAGCACTGAGCACCCAGCACCCCGAGCACTGAGCACCCAGCACTCTGAGTACTGAGAACCGAGCACGCCGAGCACTGAGCACCCAGCAACCTGAGCACTGAGCACCCTGAGTACTGAGCACCCAGCACCCTGAGTACTGAGCACCCAGCACCCCGAGCACTGAGCACGGAGCACCCCGAGGACTGAGCACCCAGCACAATGAGCACTGAGCACTGAGCACCCCGAGCACTGAGCACCCAGCACCCTGAGTACTGAGCACCCAGCACCCCAAGCACTGAGCACCCAGCACCCCGAGCACTGTGCACCCAGCACCCCGAGAATGAGCACATAGCACCCTGAGTACTGAGCACCGAGCACCCTGAGCACTGAGCACCCAGCACCCTGAGTACTGAGCAACCAGCACCCTGAGTACTGAGCACCCAGCACCCTGAGTACTGAGCACCGAGCACCCTGAGCACTGAGCACCCAGCACCCTGAGAACTGAGCACCGAGCACCCCGAGCACTGAGCACCCAGCACCCTGAGCACTGAGCACCCAGCACCTTGAGTACTGAGCACCCCGCACCCCGAGTACTGAGCACCCTGAGTACTGAGCACCCAGCACCCTGAGTATTGAGCACCCTGAACCCCGAGCACTGAGCTCCCTGAGTACTGAGCACCCAGCACCCTGAGTACTGAGCACCCAGCGTACTGAGCACCGAGCACCCCGAGCACTGAGCAACCAGCACCCTGAGTACTGAGCACACAGCACCCTGAGTACTGAGCACCCAGCACCCTGAGCACTGAGCACCCAGCACCCTGAGTACTGTGCACTGAGCACCCCGAGTACTGAGCACCGAGCACACCGAGCACTGAGCACCCAGCACCCCGAGCACCGAGCACCCTGAGTACTGAGCACCCAGCACCCTGAGCACTGAGCACCCAGCACCCTGAGCACTGAGCACCCAGCACCCTGAGCACTGAGCACCCAGCACCCTGAGTACTGAGCACCGAGCACCCTAAGTACTGAGCACCCAGCACCCTGAGTACTGAGCACCCAGCACCCTGAGCAATGATCACCCTGAGTACTGAGCACCCAGCACCTTGAGAACTGAGCACCGAGCACCCCGAGCACTGAGCACCCAGCACCCGGAGTACTGAGCACCCAGCACCCTGAGTAATAAGCACCAAGCACCCTGAGTACTGAGCACCCAGCACCCTGAGCACTGAAATCCCAGCACCCTGAGTACTGAGCACCCCGAGCACTGAGCACCCAGCACCCTGAGTACTGAGCACCGAGCACCCCAAGCACTGAGCACCCAGCACCCCGAGCACTGAGCACCCAGCACCCCGAGCACTGAGCACCCAGCACCCTGAGTACTGAGCACCCAGCACTCTGAGTACTGAGCACCCAGCACCCCGAGCACTGAGCACCCAGCACCCTGACCACTGAGCACCCAGCACCCTGAGCACTGAGCACCCAGCACCCCAAGCACTGAGCACCTAGCACCCTGAGTACTGAGCACTGAGCACCCAGCACCCCGAGCACTGAGCACCCAGCACCCTGAGTACTGAGCACTGAGAACCCAGCACCCCGAGCACTGAGCACCCAGCACCCTGAGTACTGAGCACCCAGCACCCGAGTACTGAGCACCCAGCTCCCTGAGTACTGAGCACCCAGCACCCCGAGTACTTTGCACCCAGCACCCTGAGTACTGAGCACCCAGCACCCAGAGCACTGAGCACCCAGCACACCGAGAACTGAGGACCCAGCACCCTGAGCACTGAGCACCCAGCACCCTGAGTACTGATCACCGAGCACCCTGAGTACTGAGCACCCAGCACACTAAGTACTGAGCACCCAGCACCCTGAGTACTGAGCACCGAGTACCCTGAGTACTGAGCACCCAGCACCCCGAGCACTGAACACCCAGCACCCTGAGTACTGAGCACTGAGCACCCAGCACCCCGAGCACTGAGCACCCAGCACCCTGTGTACTGACCACTGAGTACCCAGTACCCCGAGCACTGAGACCCAGCACCCTGAGTACTGAGCACCCTGAGGACTGAGCACCGATCACCCTGAGCACTGAGCACCCAGCACCCTGAGCACTGAGCACCCTGAGTATTGAGCACCCAGAGCACTGAGCACTGAGCAACCTGAGTACTGAGCACTGAGCACCCTGAGCACTGAGCACCGAGCACCCTGAGTACTGAGCACTGAGCACCCTGAGCACTAAGCACCCAGCACCCTGAGTACTGAGCACCCAGCACCCTGAGCACTGAGGACCGAGCACCCTGAGTACTAAGCACCCAGCACCCTGAGTACTGAGCACCCAGCACCCTGAGCACTGAGCACCCAGCACTCTGAGCACTGAGCACAAAGCACGCTGAGTACTGAGCACCCTGAGCACTGAGCACCCAGCACCCTGAGTACTGAGCACCCAGCACCCTGAGTACTTAGCACCAAGCACCTGAGCACTGAGCACCCAGCACCCTGAGTACTGAGCAGCGAGCACCCTGAGTACTGAGCACCCAGCACCCTGAGTACTGAGCACCCAGCACCCTGAGTACTGAGCAGCGAGCACCCCGAGTACTGAGCACCCAGCACCCCGAGCACTGAGCACACAGCACCCTGAGCACTGAGCACCCAGCACCCTGAGTACTGAGTACTGAGCACCCTGAGTACTGAGCACCCAGCATCCTGAGCACTGAGCACCCAGCACCCTGAGTACTGAGCACCGAGCACCCCGAGCACTGAGCACCCAGCACCCTGAGTACTGAGCACCCAGCACCAAAAGTACTGAGCACCGAGCATCCTGAGCACTGAGCACCGAGCACCCCGAGCACTGAGCACCCAGCACCCTGAGTACTGAGCACCCAGCACCCTGAGCAGTGAGCACAAAGCACGCTTAGTACTGAGCACCCTGAGTACTGAGCACCGAGGACCCTGAGCACTGAGCACCCAGCACCCCGAGAATGAGCACCCAGCACCCTGAGTACTGAGAACCGAGCACCCTGAGTACTGAGCACCCAGCACGCTGAGCACTGAGCACCCAGCACCCCGAGTACTGAGCACCCAGCACCCCGAGAATTAGCACCCAGCACCCTGAGTACTGAGCACCCAGCACCCTGTGTACTGAGCACAGAGCACCCCGAGCACTGAGCACCCAGCACCCCGAGCTCTGAGCACCGAGCACCCTGAGCACTGAGCACCCAGCACCCTGAATACTGAGCACCCAGCACCCTGAGTACTGAGCACCCAGCACCCTGAGCACTGAGCACCCAGCACCCTGAGTACTGAGCACCGAGCACCCCGAGCACTGAGCACCCAGCACCCTGAGTACTGAGCACCCAGCACCAAAAGTACTGAGCACCGAGCATACTGAGCACTGAGCACCCAGCACCCCGAGCACTGAGCACCTAGCACCCCGAGCACTGAGCACTGAGCACCCTGAGCACTGAGCACCCAGCACCCCGAGTACTGAGCACTGAGCACCCTGAGTACTGAGCACCCAGCACCCTGTGCACTGAGCACCCAGCACCCTGAGTACTGAGCACCGAGCACCCTGAGTACTGAGCACCCAGCACCCTGACCACTGAGCACCCAGCACCCTGAGTACTGAGCACCCAGCACCCCGAGCACTGAGCACCCAGCACCCTGAGTACTGAGCACCGAGTTCCCGAGCACTGAGCACCCTGAGTACTGAGCACCGAGCACCCCGAGCACTGAGCACCCAGAACCCCGAGCACTGAGCACCCAGCACCCTGAGTACTGAGCACCCAGCACCGCGAGAATGAGCACCCTGAGCACTGAGTACCCAGCACCATGAGTACTGAGCACCGAGCACCCTGAGCACTGAACACCCAGCACCCTGAATACTGAGCACCCAGCACCCTGAGTACTGAGCACCCAGCACCCTGAGCACTGAGCACCCAGCACCAAGAGTACTGAGCACCCAGCACTCCGAGCACTGAGCACCCAGCACCCCGAGCACTGAGCACCCAGCAGCCCGAGCACTGAGCACCCGTCACCCTGAGTACTGAGCACTGAGCACCCAGCACCCCGAGCACTGAGCACTCAGCACCCTGTGTACTGAGCACTGAGTACCCAGTACCACGAGCACTGAGACCCAGCACCCTGAGCACTGAGCACCCAGCACCCCGAGTACTGAGCACCCAGCACCCTGAGCACTGAGCACCCTGAGTACTGAGCACCCAGCACCCTGAGTACTGAGCACCCAGCACCCCGAGCACTGAGCACGGAGCACCCCGAGGACTGAGCACCCAGCACCCTGAGCACTGAGCACTGAGCACCCCGAGCACTGAGCACCCAGCACCCTGAGTACTGAGCACCCAGCACCCCAAGCACTGAGCACCCAGCACCCCGAGCACTGTGCACCCAGCACCCCGAGAATGAGCACACAGCACCCTGAGTACTGAACACCGAGCAGCCTGAGCACTGAGCACCCAGCACCCTGAATACTGAGCACCCAGCACCCTGAGTACTGAGCACCCAGCACCCTGAGCACTGAGCACCCAGCACCAAGAGTACTGAGCACCCAGCACTCCGAGCACTGAGCACCCAGCACCCCGAGCACTGAGCAACCATCACCCCGAACACTGAGCACCCAGCACCATGAGTACTGAACACTGAGCACCCTGAGTACTGAGCACCCAGCACCCCGAGTACTGAGCACTGAGCACCCTGAGTACTGAGCACCCAGCACCCTGAGCACTGAGAACCCTGAGTACTGAGCAGCGAGCACCCCGGGCACTGAGCACCCAGCAGCCCGAGCACTGAGCACCCGTCACCCTGAGTACTGAGCACTGAGCACCCAGCACCCCGAGCTCTGAGCACTCAGCACCCTGTGTACTGAGCACTGAGTACCCAGTACCACGAGCACTGAGACCCAGCACCCTGAGCACTGAGCACCCAGCACCCCGAGTACTGAGCACCCAGCACCCCGAGCACTGAGCACCCAGCACCCCGAGCACTGAGCACCCAGCACCCTGAGCACTGTGCACCCAGCACCCTGAGTACTGAGCACCCAGCACCCCGAGCACTGAGCACACAGCACCCTGAGTACTAAACACCCAGCACACTGAGCACTGAGCACCCAGCACCCCGAGCACTGAGCACCCAGCACTCTGAGTACTGAGAACCGAGCACGCCGAGCACTGAGCACCCAGCAACCTGAGCACTGAGCACCCTGAGTACTGAGCACCCAGCACCCTGAGTACTGAGCACCCAGCACCCCAAGCACTGAGCACCCAGCACCCCGAGCACTGTGCACCCAGCACCCCGAGAATGAGCACACAGCACCCTGAGTACTGAGCACCGAGCACCCTGAGCACTGAGCACCCAGCACCCTGAGTACTGAGCACCCAGCACCCTGAGTACTGAGCACCCAGCACCCTGAGTACTGAGCACCGAGCACCCTGAGCACTGAGCACCCAGCACCCTGAGAACTGAGCACCGAGCACCCTGAGCACTGAGCACCCAGCACCCTTTGTACTGAGCACCCAGCACCCCGAGCACTGAGCACCCAGCACCCTGAGCACTGAGCACCCAGCACCTTGAGTACTGAGCACCCCGCACCCCGAGTACTGAGCACCCTGAGTACTGAGCACCCAGCACCCTGAGTATTGAGCACCCTGAACCCCGAGCACTGAGCTCCCTGAGTACTGAGCACCCAGCACCCTGAGTACTGAGCACCCAGCGTACTGAGCACCGAGCACCCCGAGCACTGAGCAACCAGCACCCTGAGTACTGAGCACCCAGCACCCTGAGTACTGAGCACCCAGCACCCTGAGCACTGAGCACCCAGCACCCTGAGTACTGTGCACTGAGCACCCCGAGTACTGAGCACCGAGCACCCCGAGCACTGAGCACCCAGCACCCCGAGCACCGAGCACCCTGAGTACTGAGCACCCAGCACCCTGAGCACTGAGCACCCAGCACCCTGAGCACTGAGCACCCAGCACCTCGAGCACTGAGCACCCAGCACCCTGAGTACTGAGCACCGAGCACCCTAAGTACTGAGCACCCAGCACCCTGAGTACTGAGCACCCAGCACCCTGAGCAATGATCACCCTGAGTACTGAGCACCCAGCACCTTGAGAACTGAGCACCGAGCACCCCGAGCACTGAGCACCCAGCACCCGGAGTACTGAGCACCCAGCACCCTGAGTAATAAGCACCAAGCACCCTGAGTACTGAGCACCCAGCACCCTGAGCACTGAAAACCCAGCACCCTGAGTACTGAGCACCCCGAGCACTGAGCACCCAGCACCCTGATTACTGAGCACCGAGCACCCCAAGCACTGAGCACCCAGCACCCCGAGCACTGAGCACCCAGCACCCCGAGCACTGAGCACCCAGCACCCTGAGTACTGAGCACCCAGCACTCTGAGTACTGAGCACCCAGCACCCCGAGCACTGAGCACCCAGCACCCTGACCACTGAGCACCCAGCACCCTGAGCACTGAGCACCCAGCACCCCAAGCACTGAGCACCCAGCACCCTGAGTACTGAGCACTGAGCACCCAGCACCCCGAGCACTGAGCACCCAGCACCCTGAGTACTGAGCACTGAGCACCCAGCACCCCGAGCACTGAGCACCCAGCACCCTGAGTACTGAGCACCCAGCACCCGAGTACTGAGCACCCAGCACCCTGAGTACTGAGCACCCAGCTCCCTGAGTACTGAGCACCCAGCACCCCGAGTACTTTGCACCCAGCACCCTGAGTACTGAGCACCCAGCACCCAGAGCACTGAGCACCCAGCACACCGAGAACTGAGGACCCAGCACCCTGAGCACTGAGCACCCAGCACCCTGAGTACTGAGCACCGAGCACCCTGAGTACTGAGCACCCAGCACACTAAGTACTGAGCACCCAGCACCCTGAGCACTGATCACCCAGCACCCTGAGTACTGAGCACCGAGTATCCTGAGTACTGAGCACCCAGCACCCCGAGCACTGAACACCCAGCACCCTGAGTACTGAGCACTGAGCACCCAGCACCCCGAGCACTGAGCACCCAGCACCCTGTGTACTGACCACTGAGTACCCAGTACCCCGAGCACTGAGACCCAACACCCTGAGCACTGAGCACCCAGCACCCCGAGTACTGAGCACGCAGCACCCTGATCACTGAGCACCCAGCACCCTGAGCGCTGAGCACCCAGCACCCTGAGTACTGAGCACCCAGCTCCCCGAGTACTGAGCACCCAGCACCCCGAGCACTGTGCACACAGCACCCTGAGCACTGAGCACCGAGCACCCTGAGTACTGAGCACCCAGCACCCTGAGCACTGAGCACCCAGCACCCTGATCACTGAGCACCCAGCACCCCAAGCACTGAGCACCCAGCACCCTGAGTACTGAGCACTGAGCACCCAGCAACCCGAGCACTGAGCACCCAGCACCCTGAGTACTGAGCACTGAGCACCCAGCAACCCGAGCACTGAGCACCCAGCACCCTGAGTACAGAGCACCCAGCACCCGAGTACTGAGCACCCAGCACCCTGAGTACTGAGCACCCAGCACCCAGAGCACTGAGCACCCAGCACCCCGAGCACTGAGGACCCAGCACCCTGAGCACTGAGCACCCAGCATCCTGAGTACTGAGCACCGAGCACCCTGAGTACTGAGCACCCAGCACACTGAGTACTGAGCACCCAGCACCCTGAGCACTGATCACCCAGCACCCTGAGTACTGAGCACCGAGTACCCTGAGTACTGAGCACCCAGCACCCCGAGCACTGAACACCCAGCACCCTGAGTACTGAGCACTGAGCACCCAGCACCCCGAACACTGAGCACCCAGCACCCTGTGTACTGACCACTGAGTACCCAGTACCCCGAGCACTGAGACCCAGCACCCTGAGCACTGAGCACCCAGCACTCCGAGTACTGAGCACGCAGCACCCCGATCACTGAGCACCCAGCACCCTGAGCGCTGAGCACAAAGCACCCTGAGTACTGAGCACCCAGCTCCCCGAGTACTGAGCACCCAGCACCCCGAGCACTGTGCACACAGCACCCTGAGCACTGAGCACCGAGCACCCTGAGTACTGAGCACCCAGCACCCTGAGCACAGAGCACCCAGCACCCTGAGCACTGAGCACCCAGCACCCTGAGCACTGAGCACAAAGCACCCTGAGTACTGAGCACCCAGCACCCTGAGTACTGAACACCCAGCACCCCGAGCACTGATCACCCAGTACCCTGAGCACTGAGCACCGAGCACCCTGAGTACTGAGCACCCAGCACCCTGAGTACTGAGCACCCAGCACCCTGAGCACTGAGCACCCAGCACCCTGAGCACTGAGCACCCAGCACCCTGAGTACTGAGCACCCAGCACCCTGAGTACTGAGCACCCAGCACCCTGAGTACTGAGCAACCTGAGCACTGAGCACCCAGCACCCTGAGTACTGAGCACCCTGAGGATTGAGCACCGATCACCCTGAGCACTGAGCACCCAGCACCCTGAGTACTGAGCACCCAGCACCCTGAGCACTGAGCACCCAGCACCCTGAGTTCTGAGCAGTGAGCACCCTGAGTACTGAGCACCCAGCACCCTGAGTACTGAGCACCCAGCACCCTGAGTACTGAGCACCGAGCACCCCGAGTACTGAGCACCCAGCACCCTGAGCACTCAGCACCCAGCACCACGAGCACTGAGCACCCAGCACCCTGAGTACTGAGCTCCCAGCACCCCGAGCCCTGAGCACCCAGCACGCTGAGTACTGAGCACACTGAGTACTGAGCACCGAGCACCCCGAGTACTGAGCACCCAGCACCCCGAGTACTGAGCAACGAGCACCCCGAGGACTCAGCACCCAGCACCCTGAGTACTGAGCACCCAGCACCCTGAGTACTGAGCACCCCGATTACTGAGCACCCAGCACCACGAGCACTGAACACCCAGCACCCTGAGTACTGAGAAAAGATCACCCTGAGTACTGAGCACCCAGCACCCTGAGTACTGAGCCCCCAGGACCCTGAGTACTGAGCACCGAGCTCCCCGAGCACTGAGAACCCAGCAGCCTGAGCACTGAGCACCCAGCACCCTGAGCACTGAGCACCCAGGACCCTGAGTACTGAGCACCCAGCACGCTGAGTACTGAGCACCCAGCACCCTGAGCACTGAGCACCCAGCACCCTGAGTACTGAGCACTGAGCACCCAGCACGCTGAGTACTGAGCACCCAGCACCCTGAGTACTAAGCACCCAGCACCCTGAGTACTGAGCACCCAGGACCCTGAGCACTGAGCACCGAGCACCCCGAGCACTGAGCACCCAGCACCCTGAGCACTCAGCACCAATCACCCCGATCACTGAGCACCCAGCACCCTGAGCACTGAGCACCCAGCACCCTGAGCACTGAGCACCCAGCACCCAGAGCACTGAGCACCCAGCACTC
Organism: Microtus oregoni; assembly: GCF_018167655.1. NCBI lineage: Eukaryota > Metazoa > Chordata > Mammalia > Rodentia > Cricetidae > Microtus > Microtus oregoni. The sequence goes on from NW_024544581.1 coordinate 23,898, forward strand.
TGAGCACTGAGCACCCAGCACCCTGAGTACTGAGCACCCAGCACCCTGAGTTCTGAGCACCCAGACCCCGAGCACTGAGCACCCAGCACCCTGAGTACTGAGCACCCAGCACCCTGAGTACTCAGCACCCAGCACCCTGAGCACTGAGCAACCAGCACCCTGAGTACTGAGCACCCTGCACCCCAAGCACTGAGCACCCTGAGAACTGAGCACGCAGCACCCCAAGCACTGTGCACCCTGAGTACTGAGCACCCAGCAACCTGATTACTGAGCACCCAGCACCCCGAGCACTGAGCACCCAGCACCCTGAGTACTGAGCACCCAGCACCCTGAGTACTGAGCAACCTGAGCACTGAGCACCCAGCACCCTGAGTACTGAGCACCCAGCACCCTGAGCACTGAGCACCCAGCACCCTGAGTACTGAGCAGTGAGCACCCTGAGTACTGAGCACCCAGCACCCTGAGTACTGAGCACCCAGCACCCTGAGTACTGAGCACCCAGCACCCCGATTACTGAGCACCCAGCACCCTGAGCACTCAGCACCCAGCACCACGAGCACTGAGCACCCAGCACCCTGAGTACTGAGCTCCCAGCAACCCGAGCCCAGAGCACCCAGCACCCTGAGTACTGAGCACACTGAGTACTGAGCACCGATCACCCTGAGCACTGAGCAACCAGCACCCTGAGTACTGAGCACACAACGTACTGAGCACCGAGCACACCGAGCACTGAGCACCCAGCACCCTGAGTACTGAGCAACGAGCACCCCGAGCACTGAGCACCCAGCACCCTGAGTACTGAGCACCCAGCACCCTGAGCAATGAGCACCCTGAGTACTGAGCACCCAGCACCCTGAGCACTGAGCACCGAGCACCCCGAGCACTGAGCACCCAGCACCTGGAGTACTGAGCACCCAGCACCCTGAGTACTAAGCACCGAGCACCCTGAGTACTGAGCACCCAGTACCCTGAGCACTGAACACACAGCACCCTGAGTACTGAGCACCCCGAGCACTGAGCACCCAGCACCCTGAGCACTGAGGACCCAGCACCCTGAATACTGAGCACCCAGCACCCTGAGCACTGAGCACCCAGCACCCTGAGTACTGAGCACCCAGAACCCTGAGCACTGAGCACCCAGCACCCTGAGTACTGAGCATCCAGCACCCCGAGCACTGAGCAACCAGCACACTGAGTATTGAGCACTGAGCACCCAGCACCCCGAGCCCAGAGCACTCAGCACCCTGTGGACTGAGCACTGAGTACCCAGCACCCCGAGCACTGAGCACCCAGCACCCTGAGCACTGAGCACCCTGAGTATTGAGCACCCAGAGCACTGAGCACTGAGCAACCTGAGTACTGAGCACTGAGCACCCTGAGCACTGAGCACCGAGCACCCTGAGTACTGAGCACTGAGCACCCTGAGCACTAAGCACCCAGCACCCTGAGTACTGAGCACCCAGCACCCTGAGCACTGAGGACCGAGCACCCTGAGTACTAAGCACCCAGCACCCTGAGTACTGAGCACCCAGCACCCTGAGCACTGAGCACCCAGCACTCTGAGCACTGAGCACAAAGCACGCTGAGTACTGAGCACCCTGAGCACTGAGCACCCAGCACCCTGAGTACTGAAAACCCAGCACCCTGAGTACTTAGCACCCAGCACCTGAGCACTGAGCACCCAGCACCCTGAGTACTGAGCACCGAGCACCCTGAGTACTGAGCACCCAGCACCCTGAGTACTGAGCACCCAGCACCCTGAGTATTGAGCAGCGAGCACCCCGAGTACTGAGCACCCAGCACCCTGAGCACTGAGCACCCAGCACCCCGAGCACTGAGCACCCAGCACCCTGAGTACTGAGCACGGAGCACCCCGAGCACTGAGCCCCCAGCACCCTGAGTACTGAGCACCCAGCACCCTGAGTACTGAGCACCCAGCACCCTGAGTACTGAGCACACAGCACCCTGAGCACTGAGCACCCAGCACCCTGAGTACTGAGCACCCAGCACCCTGAGTACTGAGCACCCAGCACCCTGAGTACTGAGCACCCAGCACCCTGAGTACTGAGCAACGAGCACCCTGAGTACTGAGCACCCAGCACCCCGAGCACTGAGCACCCAGCACCCTGAGCACTGAGCACCCAGCACCCTGAGTACTGAGTACTGAGCACCCTGAGTACTGAGCACCCAGCATCTTGAGCACTGAGCACCCAGCACCCTGAGTACTGAGCACCGAGCATCCCGAGCACTGAGCACCCAGCACCCTGAGTACTGAGCACCCAGCACCAAAAGTACTGAGCACCGAGCATCCTGAGCACTGAGCACCGAGCACCCCGAGCACTGAGCACCCAGCACCCTGAGTACTGAGCACCCAGCACCCTGAGTACTGAGCACCCAGCACCCTGAGCACTGAGCACCCAGCACCCTGAGTACTGAGCACCCAGCACTCCGAGCACTGAGCACCCAGCACCCCGAGCACTGAGCACCTAGCACCCCGAGCACTGAGCACTGAGCACCCTGAGCACTGAGCACCCAGCACCCCGAGTACTGAGCACTGAGCACCCTGAGTACTGAGCACCCAGCACCCTGAGCACTGAGCACCCAGCACCCTGAGTACTGAGCACCGAGCACCCTGAGTACTGAGCACCCAGCACCCTCACCACTGAGCACCCAGCACCCTGAGTACTGAGCACCCAGCACCCCGAGCACTGAGCACCCAGCACCCTGAGTACTGAGCACCGAGCTCCCCGAGCACTGAGCACCCTGAGTACAGAGCACCGAGCACCCCGAGCACTGAGCACCCAGAACCCCGAGCACTGAGCACCCAGCACCCTGAGTACTGAGCACCCAGCACCGCGAGAATGAGCACCCTGAGCACTGAGTACCCAGCACCATGAGTACTGAGCACCGAGCACCCTGAGCACTGAACACCCAGCACCCTGAATACTGAGCACCCAGCACCCTGAGTACTGAGCACCCAGCACCCTGAGCACTGAGCACCCAGCACCAAGAGTACTGAGCACCCAGCACTCCGAGCACTGAGCACCCAGCACCCCGAGCACTGAGCACCCAGCAGCCCGAGCACTGAGCACCCGTCACCCTGAGTACTGAGCACTGAGCACCCAGCACCCCGAGCACTGAGCACTCAGCACCCTGTGTACTGAGCACTGAGTACCCAGTACCACGAGCACTGAGACCCAGCACCCTGAGAACTGAGCACCCAGCACCCCGAGTACTGAGCACCCAGCACCCCGAGCACTGAGCACAAAGCACCCCGAGCACTGAGCACCCAGCACCCTGAGCACTGAGAACCCAGCACCCTGAGTACTGAGCACCCAGCACCCCGAGCACTGAGCACCCAGCACCCTGAGTACTGAGCACCCAGCACCCTGAGTACTGAGCAGCGAGCACCCCGAGTACTGAGCACCCAGCACCCCGAGCACTGAGCACCCAGCACCCTGAGCACTGAGCACCCAGCACCCTGAGTACTGAGTACTGAGCACCCTGAGTACTGAGCACCCAGCATCCTGAGCACTGAGCACCCAGCACCCTGAGTACTGAGCACCGAGCACCCCGAGCACTGAGCACCCAGCACCCTGAGTACTGAGCACCCAGCACCAAAAGTACTGAGCACCGAGCATCCTGAGCACTGAGCACCGAGCACCCCGAGCACTCAGCACCCAGCACCCTGAGTACTGAGCACCCAGCACCCTGAGCAGTGAGCACAAAGCACGCTTAGTACTGAGCACCCTGAGTACTGAGCACCGAGGACCCTGAGCACTGAGCACCCAGCACCCCGAGAATGAGCACCCAGCACCCTGAGTACTGAGAACCGAGCACCCTGAGTACTGAGCACCCAGCACGCTGAGCACTGAGCACCCAGCACCCCGAGTACTGAGCACCCAGCACCCCGAGAATTAGCACCCAGCACCCTGAGTACTGAGCACCCAGCACCCTGAGTACTGAGCACCCAGCACCCCGAGCACTGAGCACCCTGAATATTGAGCACCCAGCACCCTGTGTACTGAGCACAGAGCACCCTGAGCACTGAGCACCCAGCACCCCGAGCACTGAGCACCGAGCACCCTGAGCACTGAGCACCCAGCACCCTGAATACTGAGCACCCAGCACCCTGAGTACTGAGCACCCAGCACCCTGAGCACTGAGCACCCAGCACCCTGAGTACTGAGCACCCAGCACTCCGAGCACTGAGCACCCAGCACCCCGAGCACTGAGCACCTAGCACCCCGAGCACTGAGCACTGAGCACCCTGAGCACTGAGCACCCAGCACCCCGAGTACTGAGCACTGAGCACCCTGAGTACTGAGCACCCAGCACCCTGAGCACTGAGCACCCAGCACCCTGAGTACTGAGCACCGAGCACCCTGAGTACTGAGCACCCAGCACCCTCACCACTGAGCACCCAGCACCCTGAGTACTGAGCACCCAGCACCCCGAGCACTGAGCACCCAGCACCCTGAGTACTGAGCACCGAGCTCCCCGAGCACTGAGCACCCTGAGTACTGAGCACCGAGCACCCCGAGCACTGAGCACCCAGAACCCCGAGCACTGAGCACCCAGCACCCTGAGTACTGAGCACCCAGCACCGCGAGAATGAGCACCCTGAGCACTGAGTACCCAGCACCATGAGTACTGAGCACCGAGCACCCTGAGCACTGAACACCCAGCACCCTGAATACTGAGCACCCAGCACCCTGAGTACTGAGCACCCAGCACCCTGAGCACTGAGCACCCAGCACCAAGAGTACTGAGCACCCAGCACTCCGAGCACTGAGCACCCAGCACCCCGAGCACTGAGCACCCAGCAGCCCGAGCACTGAGCACCCGTCACCCTGAGTACTGAGCACTGAGCACCCAGCACCCCGAGCACTGAGCACTCAGCACCCTGTGTACTGAGCACTGAGTACCCAGTACCACGAGCACTGAGACCCAGCACCCTGAGCACTGAGCACCCAGCACCCCGAGTACTGAGCACCCAGCACCCCGAGCACTGAGCACAAAGCACCCCGAGCACTGAGCACCCAGCACCCTGAGCACTGAGCACCCAGCACCCTGAGTACTGAGCACCCAGCACCCCGAGCACTGAGCACCCAGCACCCTGAGTACTAAACACCCAGCACACTGAGCACTGTGCACCCAGCACCCCGAGCACTGATCACCCAGCACTCTGAGTACTGAGAACCGAGCACGCCGAGCACTGAGCACCCAGCAACCTGAGCACTGAGCACCCTGAGTACTGAGCACCCAGCACCCTGAGTACTGAGCACCCAGCACCCCGAGCACTGAGCACGGAGCACCCCGAGGACTGAGCACCCAGCACCCTGAGCACTGAGCACTGAGCACCCCGAGCACTGAGCACCCAGCACCCTGAGTACTGAGCACCCAGCACCCCAAGCACTGAGCACCCAGCACCCCGAGCACTGTGCACCCAGCACCCCGAGAATGAGCACACAGCACCCTGAGTACTGAGCACCGAGCAGCCTGAGCACTGAGCACCCAGCACCCTGAATACTGAGCACCCAGCACCCTGAGTACTGAGCACCCAGCACCCTGAGCACTGAGCACCCAGCACCAAGAGTACTGAGCACCCAGCACTCCGAGCACTGAGCACCCAGCACCCCGAGCACTGAGCACCCATCACCCCGAGCACTGAGCACCCAGCACCCTCAGTACTGAACACTGAGCACCCTGAGTACTGAGCACCCAGCACCCCGAGTACTGAGCACTGAGCACCCTGAGTACTGAGCACCCAGCACCCTGAGCACTGAGAACCCTGAGTACTGAGCAGCGAGCACCCCGGGCACTGAGCACCCAGCAGCCCGAGCACTGAGCACCCGTCACCCTGAGTACTGAGCACTGAGCACCCAGCACCCCGAGCACTGAGCACTCAGCACCCTGTGTACTGAGCACTGAGTACCCAGTACCACGAGCACTGAGACCCAGCACCCTGAGCACTGAGCACCCAGCACCCCGAGTACTGAGCACCCAGCACCCCGAGCACTGAGCACCCAGCACCCCGAGCACTGAGCACCCAGCACCCTGAGCACTGTGCACCCAGCACCCTGAGTACTGAGCACCCAGCACCCCGAGCACTGAGCACCCAGCACCCTGAGTACTAAACACCCAGCACACTGAGCACTGAGCACCCAGCACCCCGAGCACTGAGCACCCAGCACTCTGAGTACTGAGAACCGAGCACGCCGAGCACTGAGCACCCAGCAACCTGAGCACTGAGCACCCAGAGTACTGAGCACCCAGCACCCTGAGTACTGAGCACCCAGCACCCCGAGCACTGAGCACGGAGCACCCCGAGGACTGAGCACCCAGCACAATGAGCACTGAGCACTGAGCACCCCGAGCACTGAGCACCCAGCACCCTGAGTACTGAGCACCCAGCACCCCAAGCACTGAGCACCCAGCACCCCGAGCACTGTGCACCCAGCACCCCGAGAATGAGCACATAGCACCCTGAGTACTGAGCACCGAGCACCCTGAGCACTGAGCACCCAGCACCCTGAGTACTGAGCAACCAGCACCCTGAGTACTGAGCACCCAGCACCCTGAGTACTGAGCACCGAGCACCCTGAGCACTGAGCACCCAGCACCCTGAGAACTGAGCACCGAGCACCCCGAGCACTGAGCACCCAGCACCCTGAGCACTGAGCACCCAGCACCTTGAGTACTGAGCACCCCGCACCCCGAGTACTGAGCACCCTGAGTACTGAGCACCCAGCACCCTGAGTATTGAGCACCCTGAACCCCGAGCACTGAGCTCCCTGAGTACTGAGCACCCAGCACCCTGAGTACTGAGCACCCAGCGTACTGAGCACCGAGCACCCCGAGCACTGAGCAACCAGCACCCTGAGTACTGAGCACACAGCACCCTGAGTACTGAGCACCCAGCACCCTGAGCACTGAGCACCCAGCACCCTGAGTACTGTGCACTGAGAACCCCGAGTACTGAGCACCGAGCACACCGAGCACTGAGCACCCAGCACCCCGAGCACCGAGCACCCTGAGTACTGAGCACCCAGCACCCTGAGCACTGAGCACCCAGCACCCTGAGCACTGAGCACCCAGCACCCTGAGCACTGAGCACCCAGCACCCTGAGTACTGAGCACCGAGCACCCTAAGTACTGAGCACCCAGCACCCTGAGTACTGAGCACCCAGCACCCTGAGCAATGATCACCCTGAGTACTGAGCACCCAGCACCTTGAGAACTGAGCACCGAGCACCCCGAGCACTGAGCACCCAGCACCCGGAGTACTGAGCACCCAGCACCCTGAGTAATAAGCACCAAGCACCCTGAGTACTGAGCACCCAGCACCCTGAGCACTGAAATCCCAGCACCCTGAGTACTGAGCACCCCGAGCACTGAGCACCCAGCACCCTGAGTACTGAGCACCGAGCACCCCAAGCACTGAGCACCCAGCACCCCGAGCACTGAGCACCCAGCACCCCGAGCACTGAGCACCCAGCACCCTGAGTACTGAGCACCCAGCACTCTGAGTACTGAGCACCCAGCACCCCGAGCACTGAGCACCCAGCACCCTGACCACTGAGCACCCAGCACCCTGAGCACTGAGCACCCAGCACCCCAAGCACTGAGCACAAAGCACCCTGAGTACTGAGCACTGAGCACCCAGCACCCCGAGCACTGAGCACCCAGCACCCTGAGTACTGAGCACTGAGAACCCAGCACCCCGAGCACTGAGCACCCAGCACCCTGAGTACTGAGCACCCAGCACCCGAGTACTGAGCACCCAGCACCCTGAGTACTGAGCACCCAGCTCCCTGAGTACTGAGCACCCAGCACCCCGAGTACTTTGCACCCAGCACCCTGAGTACTGAGCACCCAGCACCCAGAGCACTGAGCACCCAGCACACCGAGAACTGAGGACCCAGCACCCTGAGCACTGAGCACCCAGCACCCTGAGTACTGAGCACCGAGCACCCTGAGTACTGAGCACCCAGCACACTAAGTACTGAGCACCCAGCACCCTGAGTACTGAGCACCGAGTACCCTGAGTACTGAGCACCCAGCACCCCGAGCACTGAACACCCAGCACCCTGAGTACTGAGCACTGAGCACCCAGCACCCCGAGCACTGAGCACCCAGCACCCTGTGTACTGACCACTGAGTACCCAGTACCCCGAGCACTGAGACCCAGCACCCTGAGTACTGAGCACCCTGAGGACTGAGCACCGATCACCCTGAGCACTGAGCACCCAGCACCCTGAGCACTGAGCACCCTGAGTATTGAGCACCCAGAGCACTGAGCACTGAGCAACCTGAGTACTGAGCACTGAGCACCCTGAGCACTGAGCACCGAGCACCCTGAGTACTGAGCACTGAGCACCCTGAGCACTAAGCACCCAGCACCCTGAGTACTGAGCACCCAGCACCCTGAGCACTGAGGACCGAGCACCCTGAGTACTAAGCACCCAGCACCCTGAGTACTGAGCACCCAGCACCCTGAGCACTGAGCACCCAGCACTCTGAGCACTGAGCACAAAGCACGCTGAGTACTGAGCACCCTGAGCACTGAGCACCGAGCACCCTGAGTACTGAGCACCCAGCACCCTGAGTACTTAGCACCCAGCACCTGAGCACTGAGCACCCAGCACCCTGAGTACTGAGCAGCGAGCATCCTGAGTACTGAGCACCCAGCACCCTGAGTACTGAGCACCCAGCACCCTGAGTACTGAGCAGCGAGCACCCCGAGTACTGAGCACCCAGCACCCCGAGCACTGAGCACCCAGCACCCTGAGCACTGAGCACCCAGCACCCTGAGTACTGAGTACTGAGCACCCTGAGTACTGAGCACCCAGCATCCTGAGCACTGAGCACCCAGCACCCTGAGTACTGAGCACCGAGCACCCCGAGCACTGAGCACCCAGCACCCTGAGTACTGAGCACCCAGCACCAAAAGTACTGAGCACCGAGCATCCTGAGCACTGAGCACCGAGCACCCCGAGCACTGAGCACCCAGCACCCTGAGTACTGAGCACCCAGCACCCTGAGCAGTGAGCACAAAGCACGCTTAGTACTGAGCACCCTGAGTACTGAGCACCGAGGACCCTGAGCACTGAGCACCCAGCACCCCGAGAATGAGCACCCAGCACCCTGAGTACTGAGAACCGAGCACCCTGAGTACTGAGCACCCAGCACGCTGAGCACTGAGCACCCAGCACACCGAGTACTGAGCACCCAGCACCCCGAGAATTAGCACCCAGCACCCTGAGTACTGAGCACCCAGCACCCTGAGTACTGAGCACCCAGCACCCCGAGCACTGAGCACCCTGAATATTGAGCACCCAGCACCCTGTGTACTGAGCACAGAGCACCCCGAGCACTGAGCACCCAGCACCCCGAGCACTGAGCACCGAGCACCCTGAGCACTGAGCACCCAGCACCCTGAATACTGAGCACCCAGCACCCTGAGTACTGAGCACCCAGCACCCTGAGCACTGAGCACCCAGCACCCTGAGTACTGAGCACCGAGCACCCCGAGCACTGAGCACCCAGCACCCTGAGTACTGAGCACCCAGCACCAAAAGTACTGAGCACCGAGCATCCTGAGCACTGAGCACCCAGCACCCCGAGCACTGAGCACCTAGCACCCCGAGCACTGAGCACTGAGCACCCTGAGCACTGAGCACCCAGCACCCCGAGTACTGAGCACTGAGCACCCTGAGTACTGAGCACCCAGCACCCTGTGCACTGAGCACCCAGAACCCTGAGTACTGAGCACCGAGCACCCTGAGTACTGAGCACCCAGCACCCTGACCACTGAGCACCCAGCACCCTGAGTACTGAGCACCCAGCACCCCGAGCACTGAGCACCCAGCACCCTGAGTACTGAGCACCGAGTTCCCGAGCACTGAGCACCCTGAGTACTGAGCACCGAGCACCCCGAGCACTGAGCACCCAGAACCCCGAGCACTGAGCACCCAGCACCCTGAGTACTGAGCACCCAGCACCGCGAGAATGAGCACCCTGAGCACTGAGTACCCAGCACCATGAGTACTGAGCACCGAGCACCCTGAGCACTGAACACCCAGCACCCTGAATACTGAGCACCCAGCACCCTGAGTACTGAGCACCCAGCACCCTGAGCACTGAGCACCCAGCACCAAGAGTACTGAGCACCCAGCACTCCGAGCACTGAGCACCCAGCACCCCGAGCACTGAGCACCCAGCAGCCCGAGCACTGAGCACCCGTCACCCTGAGTACTGAGCACTGAGCACCCAGCACCCCGAGCACTGAGCACTCAGCACCCTGTGTACTGAGCACTGAGTACCCAGTACCACGAGCACTGAGACCCAGCACCCTGAGCACTGAGCACCCAGCACCCCGAGTACTGAGCACCCAGCACCCTGAGCACTGAGCACCCTGAGTACTGAGCACCCAGCACCCTGAGTACTGAGCACCCAGCACCCCGAGCACTGAGCACGGAGCACCCCGAGGACTGAGCACCCAGCACCCTGAGCACTGAGCACTGAGCACCCCGAGCACTGAGCACCCAGCACCCTGAGTACTGAGCACCCAGCACCCCAAGCACTGAGCACCCAGCACCCCGAGCACTGTGCACCCAGCACCCCGAGAATGAGCACACAGCACCCTGAGTACTGAGCACCGAGCAGCCTGAGCACTGAGCACCCAGCACCCTGAATACTGAGCACCCAGCACCCTGAGTACTGAGCACCCAGCACCCTGAGCACTGAGCACCCAGCACCAAGAGTACTGAGCACCCAGGACTCCGAGCACTGAGCACCCAGCACCCCGAGCACTGAGCACCCATCACCCCGAACACTGAGCACCCAGCACCCTGAGTACTGAACACTGAGCACCCTGAGTACTGAGCACCCAGCACCCCGAGTACTGAGCACTGAGCACCCTGAGTACTGAGCACCCAGCACCCTGAGCACTGAGAACCCTGAGTACTGAGCAGCGAGCACCCCGGGCACTGAGCACCCAGCAGCCCGAGCACTGAGCACCCGTCACCCTGAGTACTGAGCACTGAGCACCCAGCACCCCGAGCTCTGAGCACTCAGCACCCTGTGTACTGAGCACTGAGTACCCAGTACCACGAGCACTGAGACCCGCACCCTGAGCACTGAGCACCCAGCACCCCGAGTACTGAGCACCCAGCACCCCGAGCACTGAGCACCCAGCACCCCGAGCACTGAGCACCCAGCACCCTGAGCACTGTGCACCCAGCACCCTGAGTACTGAGCACCCAGCACCCCGAGCACTGAGCACACAGCACCCTGAGTACTAAACACCCAGCACACTGAGCACTGAGCACCCAGCACCCCGAGCACTGAGCACCCAGCACTCTGAGTACTGAGAACCGAGCACGCCGAGCACTGAGCACCCAGCAACCTGAGCACTGAGCACCCTGAGTACTGAGCACCCAGCACCCTGAGTACTGAGCACCCAGCACCCCGAGCACTGAGCACGGAGCACCCCGAGGACTGAGCACCCAGCACCCTGAGCACTGAGCACTGAGCACCCCGAGCACTGAGCACCCAGCACCCTGAGTACTGAGCACCCAGCACCCCAAGCACTGAGCACCCAGCACCCCGAGCACTGTGCACCCAGCACCCCGAGAATGAGCACACAGCACCCTGAGTACTGAGCACCGAGCACCCTGAGCACTGAGCACCCAGCACCCTGAGTACTGAGCACCCAGCACCCTGAGTACTGAGCACCCAGCACCCTGAGTACTGAGCACCGAGCACCCTGAGCACTGAGCACCCAGCACCCTGAGAACTGAGCACCGAGCACCCTGAGCACTGAGCACCCAGCACCCTTTGTACTGAGCACCCAGCACCCCGAGCACTGAGCACCCAGCACCCTGAGCACTGAGCACCCAGCACCTTGAGTACTGAGCACCCCGCACCCCGAGTACTGAGCACCCTGAGTACTGAGCACCCAGCACCCTGAGTATTGAGCACCCTGAACCCCGAGCACTGAGCTCCCTGAGTACTGAGCACCCAGCACCCTGAGTACTGAGCACCCAGCGTACTGAGCACCGAGCACCCCGAGCACTGAGCAACCAGCACCCTGAGTACTGAGCACCCAGCACCCTGAGTACTGAGCACCCAGCACCCTGAGCACTGAGCACCCAGCACCCTGAGTACTGTGCACTGAGCACCCCGAGTACTGAGCACCGAGCACCCCGAGCACTGAGCACCCAGCACCCCGAGCACCGAGCACCCTGAGTACTGAGCACCCAGCACCCTGAGCACTGAGCACCCAGCACCCTGAGCACTGAGCACCCAGCACCTCGAGCACTGAGCACCCAGCACCCTGAGTACTGAGCACCGAGCACCCTAAGTACTGAGCACCCAGCACCCTGAGTACTGAGCACCCAGCACCCTGAGCAATGATCACCCTGAGTACTGAGCACCCAGCACCTTGAGAACTGAGCACCGAGCACCCCGAGCACTGAGCACCCAGCACCCGGAGTACTGAGCACCCAGCACCCTGAGTAATAAGCACCAAGCACCCTGAGTACTGAGCACCCAGCACCCTGAGCACTGGAAACCCAGCACCCTGAGTACTGAGCACCCCGAGCACTGAGCACCCAGCACCCTGATTACTGAGCACCGAGCACCCCAAGCACTGAGCACCCAGCACCCCGAGCACTGAGCACCCAGCACCCCGAGCACTGAGCACCCAGCACCCTGAGTACTGAGCACCCAGCACTCTGAGTACTGAGCACCCAGCACCCCGAGCACTGAGCACCCAGCACCCTGACCACTGAGCACCCAGCACCCTGAGCACTGAGCACCCAGCACCCCAAGCACTGAGCACCCAGCACCCTGAGTACTGAGCACTGAGCACCCAGCACCCCGAGCACTGAGCACCCAGCACCCTGAGTACTGAGCACTGAGCACCCAGCACCCCGAGCACTGAGCACCCAGCACCCTGAGTACTGAGCACCCAGCACCCGAGTACTGAGCACCCAGCACCCTGAGTACTGAGCACCCAGCTCCCTGAGTACTGAGCACCCAGCACCCCGAGTACTTTGCACCCAGCACCCTGAGTACTGAGCACCCAGCACCCAGAGCACTGAGCACCCAGCACACCGAGAACTGAGGACCCAGCACCCTGAGCACTGAGCACCCAGCACCCTGAGTACTGAGCACCGAGCACCCTGAGTACTGAGCACCCAGCACACTAAGTACTGAGCACCCAGCACCCTGAGCACTGATCACCCAGCACCCTGAGTACTGAGCACCGAGTATCCTGAGTACTGAGCACCCAGCACCCCGAGCACTGAACACCCAGCACCCTGAGTACTGAGCACTGAGCACCCAGCACCCCGAGCACTGAGCACCCAGCACCCTGTGTACTGACCACTGAGTACCCAGTACCCCGAGCACTGAGACCCAACACCCTGAGCACTGAGCACCCAGCACCCCGAGTACTGAGCACGCAGCACCCTGATCACTGAGCACCCAGCACCCTGAGCGCTGAGCACCCAGCACCCTGAGTACTGAGCACCCAGCTCCCCGAGTACTGAGCACCCAGCACCCCGAGCACTGTGCACACAGCACCCTGAGCACTGAGCACCGAGCACCCTGAGTACTGAGCACCCAGCACCCTGAGCACTGAGCACCCAGCACCCTGATCACTGAGCACCCAGCACCCCAAGCACTGAGCACCCAGCACCCTGAGTACTGAGCACTGAGCACCCAGCAACCCGAGCACTGAGCACCCAGCACCCTGAGTACTGAGCACTGAGCACCCAGCAACCCGAGCACTGAGCACCCAGCACCCTGAGTACAGAGCACCCAGCACCCGAGTACTGAGCACCCAGCACCCTGAGTACTGAGCACCCAGCACCCAGAGCACTGAGCACCCAGCACCCCGAGCACTGAGGACCCAGCACCCTGAGCACTGAGCACCCAGCATCCTGAGTACTGAGCACCGAGCACCCTGAGTACTGAGCACCCAGCACACTGAGTACTGAGCACCCAGCACCCTGAGCACTGATCACCCAGCACCCTGAGTACTGAGCACCGAGTACCCTGAGTACTGAGCACCCAGCACCCCGAGCACTGAACACCCAGCACCCTGAGTACTGAGCACTGAGCACCCAGCACCCCGAACACTGAGCACCCAGCACCCTGTGTACTGACCACTGAGTACCCAGTACCCCGAGCACTGAGACCCAGCACCCTGAGCACTGAGCACCCAGCACCCCGAGTACTGAGCACGCAGCACCCCGATCACTGAGCACCCAGCACACTGAGCGCTGAGCACCCAGCACCCTGAGTACTGAGCACCCAGCTCCCCGAGTACTGAGCACCCAGCACCCCGAGCACTGTGCACACAGCACCCTGAGCACTGAGCACCGAGCACCCTGAGTACTGAGCACCCAGCACCCTGAGCACAGAGCACCCAGCACCCTGAGCACTGAGCACCCAGCACCCTGAGCACTGAGCACAAAGCACCCTGAGTACTGAGCACCCAGCACCCTGAGTACTGAACACCCAGCACCCCGAGCACTGATCACCCAGCACCCTGAGCACTGAGCACCGAGCACCCTGAGTACTGAGCACCCAGCACCCTGAGTACTGAGCACCCAGCACCCTGAGCACTGAGCACCCAGCACCCTGAGCACTGAGCACCCAGCACCCTGAGTACTGAGCACCCAGCACCCTGAGTACTGAACACCCAGCACCCTGAGCACTGTGCACTGAGCACCCAGCACCCTGAGCACGGAGCACTGAGCACCCAGCACCCTGAGCACTGAGCACCCAGCACCCCGAGCACTGAGCACCCAGCACCCTGAGCATCCAGCACCCTGAGCACTGAGCACCCTGAGCACTGAGCACTGAGCACCCAGCACCCTGAGTACTGAGCACCCAACACTCTGAGCACTGAGCACCCAGCACGCTGAGTACTGAGCACTGAGCACCCAGCACCCTGAGTACTGAGCACCCAGCACCCCGAGCACTGAGCAACCAGCACCCTGTGTACTGAGCACCGAGCACCCCGAGCACTGAGCACCCAGCACCCTGAGTACTGAGCACCCAGCACCCCGAGAATGAGCACCCAGCACCCCGAGCACTGAGCACCCAGCACCCTGAGCACTGAGAACCCAGCACCCTGAGTACTGAGCACCCAGCACCCCGAGCACTGAGCAACCAGCACCCTGAGTACTGAGCACCCTGAGTACTGAGCACCCAGCACCCTGAGTACTGAGCACCCTGCACCCCGAGCACTGAGCTCCCTGAGTACTGAGCACCCAGCACCCTGAGTACTGAGCACACCGCAACCTGAGTACTGAGCACTGAGCACCCAGAGAACTGAGCACCCAGCACCCCGAGGACTGAGCACCCAGCACCCTGTGCACTGAGCCCTGAGCATCCAGCACCCTGAGCACTGAGCACCCTGAGCTCTTAGCACCCTGAGTACTGAGCACCCAGCACCCTGAGTACTGAGCACCCAGCACCCTGAGCACTGAGCACCCAGCACCCTGAGTACTGAGCACTGAGCACCCCGAGCACTGAGCACCCAGCACCCTGAGCACTGAGCACCCAGCACCCCGACCACTGAGCACCCAGCACCCTGAGCACTGAGCACCCAGCACCCCGAGTACTGAGCACCGTGAACCCCGAGAACTGAGCACCCAGCACCCCGAGCACTGAGCACTGAGCACCCTGTGCACTGAGCACCCAGCACCCCGAGTACTGAGCACTGAGCACCCTGAGTACTGAGCACCCAGCACCCCGAGTACTGAGCACTGAGCACCATGAGTACTGAGCACCCAGCACCCTGAGCACTGAGCACTGAGAACCCTGAGTACTGAGCACCGAGCACCCCGAGCACTGAGCACCCAGCACCCTGAGTACTGAGCACCGAGCTCCCCGAGCACTGAGCACCCTGAGTACTGAGCACCCAGCACCCTGTGTACTGAGCACAGAGCACCCCGAGCACTGAGCACCCAGCACCCCGAGCACTGAGCACCCAGCACCCTGAGTACTGAGCAACCAGCACCCCGAGAACGAGCACCCTTAGCACTGAGTAGCCAGCACCATGAGTACTGAGCACCGAGCACCCTGAGCACTGAGCACCCAGCACCCTGAGTACTGAGCACCCAGCACCCTGAGTACTGAGCACCCAGCAACCTGAGCACTGAGAACCCAGCAACCTGAGTACTGAACACCCAGCACTCTGAGAACTGAGCACCCAGCACCCAGAGCACTGAGCACCCAGCACCCCGAGCACTGAGCACTGAGCACCCTGAACACTGAGCACAAAGCTCCCCGAGCACTAAGCACCCTGAGTACTGGGCACCCAGCACCCTGAGTACTGAGCACCCAGCACCCTGAGGTCTGAGCACCCAGCACCCTGAGTACTGAGCACCGAGCACCCTGAGCACTGAGCACCCAGCACCCCGAGCACTGAGCACCCAGCACCCTGAGTACTGAGCACCCAGCACCCCGAGAATGAGCACCCCAGCACCATGAGTACTGAGCACCGAGCACCCTGAGCACTGAGCACCCAGCACCCTGAGTACTGAGCAGCAAGCACCCTGAGTACTGAGCACCCAGCACCCTGAGTACTGAGCACCCAGCACCCTAAGCACCCAGCACCCTGAGTACTGAGCACCCAGCACTCCGAGCACTGAGCACCCAGCACCCCGAGCACTGAGCACCCAGCACCCCGAGCACTGAGCACTGAGCACCCTGAGCACTGAGCACCCAGCACCACGAGTACTGAGCACTGAGCACCCTGAGTACTGAGCACCCAGCACCCTGAGCACTGAGCACCCAGCACCCTGAGTACTGAGCACCGAGCACCCTGAGTACTGAGCACCCAGCACCCTGAGCACTGAGCACCCAGCACCCTGAGTACTGAGCACCCAGCACCCTGAGAACTGAGCACCCAGCACCCTGAGTACTAAGCACCGAGCACCCTGAGTACTGAGCACCCAGCACCCTGAGCACTGAACACACAGTACCCTGAGTACTGAGCACCTCGAGCACTGAGCTCCCAGCACCCTGAGTACTGAGCACCGAGCACCCCGAGCACTGAGCACCCAGCACAGCGAGCACTGAGCACCCAGCACCCCGAGCACAGAGCACCCAGCACCCTGAGTACCGAGCACCCAGCACCCTGAGTACTGAGCACCCAGCACCCTGAGCACTGAGTACCCAGCACCCTGAGCACTGAGCACCCAGCACCCTGAGCACTGAGCACTCAGCACCATGAGCACTGAGCACCCAGCACCCTGAGTACTGAGCACTGAGCACCCAGCACCCTGAGTACTGAGCACTGAGCACCCAGCACCCCGAGCACTGAGCACCCAGCACCCTGAGCACTGAGCACCCAGCAGCCGAGTACTGAGGACCCAGCACCCTGATTACTGAGCACCCAGCACCCTGAGTACTGATCACCCAGCACCCCGAGTACTGAGCACCAAGCACCCTGAGTACTGAACACCCAGCACCCTGAGCACTGAGCACTGAGCACCCTGAGCACTGAGTACTGAGCACCGAGCACCCCGAGCACTGAGCACCAAGCACCCGGAGTACTGAGCACCAAGCACCCTGAGTACTAAGCACCGAACACCCTGAGTACTGAGCACCCAGCACCCTGAGCACTGAACACACAGCACCCTGAGTACTGAGCACCTCGAGCACTGAGCACCCAGCGCCCTGAGTACTGAGCACCGAGCACCCCGAGCACTGAGCAGCCAGCACCCCGAGCACTGAGCACCCAGCACCCCGAGCACTGAGCACCCAGCACCCTGAGTACTGAGCACCCAGCACCCTGAGTACTGAGCACCCAGCACCCTGAGCACTGAGCACCCAGCACCCTGAGCACTGAGCACCCAGCACCCTGAGTCCTGAGAACTGAGCACCCAGCACCCCGAGCCCTGAGCACCCAGCACCCCGAGCACTGAGCACCCAGCACCCTGAGTACTGAGCACCCAGCACCCTGAGTACTGAGCAACCAGCCTACTGAGCACCGAGCACCCCGAGCACTGAGCACCAAGCACCCTGAGTACTGAGCACCGAGCACCCTGAGTACTGAGCACCCAGCACCCTGACCACTGAGCACCCAGCACCCTGAGTACTGAGCACCCAGCACCCCGAGCACTGAGCACCCAGCACCCTGAGTACTGAGCACCGAGCTCCCCGAGCACTGAGCACCCTGAGTACTGAGCACCGAGCACCCCGAGCACTGAGCACCCAGATCCCCGAGCACTGAGCACCCAGCACCCTGAATACTGAGCACCCAGCACCCCGAGAATGAGCACCCTGAGCACTGAGTACCCAGTACCATGAGTACTGAGCACCGAGCACCCCGAGCACTGAGCACCCAGCACCCTGACTACTGAGCACCCAGCACCCTGAGTACTGAGCACCCAGCACCCTGAGCACTGAGCACCCAGCACCAAGAGTACTGAGCACCCAGCACTCCGAGCACTGAGCACCCAGCACCCCGAGCACTGAGCACCCAGCACCCCGAGCACTGAGCACCCATCACCCTGAGTACTGAGCACTGAGCACCCAGCACTCCGAGCACTGAGCACCCAGCACCCCGAGCACTGAGCACCCAGCACCCTGAGTACTGAGCACCCAGCACCCCGAGTACTGAGCACCCATCACCCTGAGTACTGAGCACTGAGCACCCAGCACTCCGAGCACTGAGCACCCAGCACCCTGAGTACTGAGCACTGAGCACCCAGCACTCCGAGCACTGAGCACCCATCACCCTGAGTACTGAGCACTGAGCACCCAGCACTCCGAGCACTGAGCACCCAGCACCCCGAGCACTGAGCACCCAGCACCATGAGTACTGAGCACCCAGCACCCCGAGTACTGAGCACCCAGCACCCCGTGCACTGAGCACCCAGCACCCTGACCACTGAGCACCCAGCACCCTGAGCACTGAGCACCCAGCACCCCAAGCACTGAGCACCCAGCACCCTGAGTACTGAGCACTGAGCACCCAGCACCCCGAGCACTGAGCACCCAGCACCCTGAGTACTGAGCACTGAGCACCCAGCACCCCGAGCACTGAGCACCCAGCACCCTGAGTACTGAGCACCCAGCACCCGAGTACTGAGCACCCAGCACCCTGAGTACTGAGCACCCAGCTCCCTGAGTACTGAGCACCCAGCACCCCGAGTACTTTGCACCCAGCACCCTGAGTACTGAGCACCCAGCACCCAGAGCACTGAGCACCCAGCACACCGAGAACTGAGGACCCAGCACCCTGAGCACTGAGCACCCAGCACCCTGAGTACTGAGCACCGAGCATCCTGAGTACTGAGCACCCAGCACACTAAGTACTGAGCACCCAGCACCCTGAGCACTGATCACCCAGCACCCTGAGTACTGAGCACCGAGTACCCTGAGTACTGAGCACCCAGCACCCCGAGCACTGAACACCCAGCACCGTGAGTACTGAGCACTGAGCACCCAGCACCCCGAGCACTGAGCACCCAGCACCCTGTGTACTGACCACTGAGTACCCAGTACCCCGAGCACTGAGACCCAGCACCCTGAGCACTGAGCACCCAGCACCCCGAGTACTGAGCACGCAGCACCCCGATCACTGAGCACCCAGCACCCTGAGCGCTGAGCACCCAGCACCCTGAGTACTGAGCACCCAGCTCCCCGAGTACTGAGCACCCAGCACCCCGAGCACTGTGCACACAGCACCCTGAGCACTGAGCACCGAGCACCCTGAGTACTGAGCACCCAGCACCCTGAGCACTGAGCACCCAGCACCCTGAGCACTGAGCACCCAGCACCCCAAGCACTGAGCACCCAGCACCCTGAGTACTGAGCACTGAGTACCCAGCACCCCGAGCACTGAGCACCCAGCACCCTGAGTACTGAGCACTGAGCACCCAGCACCCCGAGCACTGAGCACCGAGCACCCTGAGTACTGAGCACCCAGCACACTGAGTACTGAGCACCCAGCACCCTGAGCACTGATCACCCAGCACCCTGAGTACTGAGCACTGAGCACCCAGCACCCCGAGCACTGAGCACCCAGCACCCTGTGTACTGACCACTGAGTACCCAGTACCCCGAGCACTGAGACCCAGCACCCTGAGCACTGAGCACCCAGCACCCCGAGTACTGAGCACGCAGCACCCCGATCACTGAGCACCCAGCACCCTGAGCGCTGAGCACCCAGCACCCTGAGTACTGAGCACCCAGCTCCCCGAGTACTGAGCACCCAGCACCCCGAGCACTGTGCACACAGCACCCTGAGCACTGAGCACCGAGCACCCTGAGTACTGAGCACCCAGCACCCTGAGTACTGAGCACCCAGCACCCCGAGCACTGAGCAACCAGCACCCTGTGTACTGAGCACCGAGCAACCCGAGCACTGAGCACCCAGCACCCTGAGTACTGAGCACCCAGCACCCCGAGAATGAGCACCCAGCACCCCGAGCACTGAGCACCCAGCACCCTGAGCACTGAGAACCCAGCACCCTGAGTACTGAGCACCCAGCACCCCGAGCACTGAGCAACCAGCACCCTGAGTACTGAGCACCCTGAGTACTGAGCACCCAGCACCCTGAGTACTGAGCACCCTGCACCCCGAGCACGGAGCTCCCTGAGTACTGAGCACCCAGCACCCTGAGTACTGAGCACACCGCAACCTGAGTACTGAGCACTGAGCACCCAGAGAACTGAGCACCCAGCACCCCGAGGACTGAGCACCCAGCACCCTGTGCACTGAGCACTGAGCATCCAGCACCCCGAGCACTGAGCACCCTGAGCTCTTAGCACCCTGAGTACTGAGCACCCAGCACCCTGAGTACTGAGCACCCAGCACCCTGAGCACTGAGCACCCAGCACCCTGAGTACTGAGCACTGAGCACCCCGAGCACTGAGCACCCAGCACCCTGAGCACTGAGCACCCAGCACCCCGAGCACTGAGCACCCAGCACCCTGAGCACTGAGCACCCAGCACCCCGAGTACTGAGCACCGTGAACCCCGAGAACTGAGCACCCAGCACCCCGAGCACTGAGCACTGAGCACCCTGTGCACTGAGCACCCAGCACCCCGAGTACTGAGCACTGAGCACCCTGAGTACTGAGCACCCAGCACCCCGAGTACTGAGCACTGAGCACCATGAGTACTGAGCACCCAGCACCCTGAGCACTGAGCACTGAGAACCCTGAGTACTGAGCACCGAGCACCGGGAGCACTGAGCACCCAGCACCCTGAGTACTGAGCACCGAGCTCCCCGAGCACTGAGCACCCTGAGTACTGAGCACCCAGCACCCTGTGTACTGAGCACAGAGCACCCCGAACACTGAGCACCCAGCACCCCGAGCACTGAGCACCCAGCACCCTGAGTACTGAGCAACCAGCACCCCGAGAACGAGCACCCTTAGCACTGAGTACCCAGCACCATGAGTACTGAGCACGGAGCACCCTGAGCACCCAGCACCCTGAGTACTGAGCACCCAGCACCCTGAGTACTGAGCACCCAGCACCCTGAGCACTGATCACCCAGCACCCTGAGTACTGAGCACCGAGTACCCTGAGTACTGAGCACCCAGCACCCCGAGCACTGAACACCCAGCACCCTGTGTACTGACCACTGAGTACCCAGTACCCCGAGCACTGAGACCCAGCACCCTGAGCACTGAGCACCCAGCACCCCGAGTACTGAGCACGCAGCACCCCGATCACTGAGCACCCAGCACCCTGAGCGCTGAGCACCCAGCACCCTGAGTACTGAGCACCCAGCTCCCCGAGTACTGAGCACCCAGCACCCCGAGCACTGTGCACACAGCACCCTGAGCACTGAGCACCGAGCACCCTGAGTACTGAGCACCCAGCACCCTGAGCACTGAGCACCCAGCACCCTGAGCACTGAGCACCCAGCACCCCAAGCACTGAGCACCCAGCACCCTGAGTACTGAGCACTGAGTACCCAGCACCCCGAGCACTGAGCACCCAGCACCCTGAGTACTGAGCACTGAGCACCCAGCACCCCGAGCACTGAGCACCGAGCACCCTGAGTACTGAGCACCCAGCACACTGAGTACTGAGCACCCAGCACCCTGAGCACTGATCACCCAGCACCCTGAGTACTGAGCACTGAGCACCCAGCACCCCGAGCACTGAGACCCAGCACCCTGAGCACTGAGCACCCAGCACCCCGAGTACTGAGCACGCAGCACCCCGATCACTGAGCACCCAGCACCCTGAGCGCTGAGCACCCAGCACCCTGAGTACTGAGCACCCAGCTCCCCGAGTACTGAGCACCCAGCACCCCGAGCACTGTGCACACAGCACCCTGAGCACTGAGCACCGAGCACCCTGAGTACTGAGCACCCAGCACCCTGAGCACAGAGCACCCAGCACCCTGAGCACTGAGCACCCAGCACCCTGAGCACTGAGCACCCAGCACCCTGAGTACTGAGCACCCAGCACCCTGAGTACTGAACACCCAGCACCCCGAGCACTGATCACCCAGCACCCTGAGCACTGAGCACCGAGCACCCTGAGTACTGAGCACCCAGCACCCTGAGTACTGAGCACCCAGCACCCTGAGCACTGAGCACCCAGCACCCTGAGCACTGAGCACCCAGCATCCTGAGTACTGAGCACCCAGCACCCTGAGTACTGAACACCCAGCACCCTGAGCACTGTGCACTGAGCACCCAGCACCCTGAGCACGGAGCACTGAGCACCCAGCACCCTGAGCACTGAGCACCCAGCACCCCGAGCACTGAGCACCCAGCACCCTGAGCATCCAGCACCCTGAGCACTGAGCACCCTGAGCACTGAGCACCCAGCACCCTGAGTACTGAGCACCCAGCACGGTGAGCACTGAGCACCCAGCACGCTGAGTACTGAGCACTGAGCACCCAGCACCCTGAGTACTGAGCACCCATCACCCCGAGCACTGAGCAACCAGCACCCTGTGTACTGAGCACCGAGCAACCCGAGCACTGAGCACCCAGCACCCTGAGTACTGAGCACCCAGCACCCCGAGAATGAGCACCCAGCACCCCGAGCACTGAGCACCCAGCACCCTGAGCACTGAGAACCCAGCACCCTGAGTACTGAGCACCCAGCACCCCGAGCACTGAGCAACCAGCACCCTGAGTTACTGAGCACCCTGAGTACTGAGCACCCAGCACCCTGAGTACTGAGCACCCTGCACCCCGAGCACGGAGCTCCCTGAGTACTGAGCACCCAGCACCCTGAGTACTGAGCACACCGCAACCTGAGTACTGAGCACTGAGCACCCAGAGAACTGAGCACCCAGCACCCCGAGGACTGAGCACCCAGCACCCTGTGCACTGAGCACTGAGCATCCAGCACCCCGAGCACTGAGCACCCTGAGCTCTTAGCACCCTGAGTACTGAGCACCCAGCACCCTGAGTACTGAGCACCCAGCACCCTGAGCACTGAGCACCCAGCACCCTGAGTACTGAGCACTGAGCACCCCGAGCACTGAGCACCCAGCACCCTGAGCACTGAGCACCCAGCACCCCGAGCACTGAGCACCCAGCACCCTGAGCACTGAGCACCCAGCACCCCGAGTACTGAGCACCGTGAACCCCGAGAACTGAGCACCCAGCACCCCGAGCACTGAGCACTGAGCACCCTGTGCACTGAGCACCCAGCACCCCGAGTACTGAGCAACTGAGCACCCTGAGTACTGAGCACCCAGCACCCCGAGTACTGAGCACTGAGCACCATGAGTACTGAGCACCCAGCACCCTGAGCACTGAGCACTGAGAACCCTGAGTACTGAGCACCGAGCTCCCCGAGCACTGAGCACCCAGCACCCTGAGTACTGAGCACCGAGCTCCCCGAGCACTGAGCACCCTGAGTACTGAGCACCCAGCACCCTGTGTACTGAGCACAGAGCACCCCGAACACTGAGCACCCAGCACCCCGAGCACTGAGCACCCAGCACCCTGAGTACTGAGCAACCAGCACCCCGAGAACGAGCACCCTTAGCACTGAGTACCCAGCACCATGAGTACTGAGCACCGAGCACCCTGAGCACCCAGCACCCTGAGTACTGAGCACCCAGCACCCTGAGTACTGAGCACCCAGCAACCTGAGCACTGAGCACCCAGCAACCTGAGTACTGAGCACCCAGCACTCTGAGAACTGAGCACCCAGCACCCCGAGCACTGAGCACCCAGCACTGTAGGGATAAGTCCCGCCCCTTAAGGGGCGTGTTCGCCTCGGGCTAATGTCTGCCTATAAATTTGGCGAGCAAGCTCCGAGCCGCTCGCTTCTGCTTTCCTGATCTCCGCGGGAACGGTGGTTCTGTAAGTCTATTTCTACATTAAAGCTATTTATATATTTTTACACTCTGTCTGCATTCATTTACGCCGTTACATTTTGGCGTCCAACGTCGGGCTATTTTGCCCCCGACTCAAGCGGGTAGCCCGCTAGCTAACACAGCACCCTCCCCGGTGCTGTTTTTCAGTTCCTGTCTCCAGCCCCAGTGCCAAGTCCGAGACACACTCGGCGACACAGGCCCATTCTGCCTGCCTTGGCTAAATTTTGCAGCGGAACCCCCACTGCCTGAATTAGCAGAAGCTCAAGTACTTGCGGTTTTGCAACAAAAGCTGCCACAGCGTCAGATTTGGTCTGTTACAAAGTGACTTGGCTGGTTGTGGTGGCCCCACGCTGGTAGGATTTGCTGAAGGAGGCAGAGGCAGGAGGATCATAAGTTTGAGGCCGGCCAGGCAGTGGTAGAGCACGCCTTTAATCCCAGCACTTGGGAAGCAGAGGCAGGCAGATCTCTGTGAGTTTGAGGCCTGCCAGGCCTTGGTAGTGCACGCCTTCAATCCCAGCACTTGGGAGGCAGAGACAGGCGGATCTCTGTGAGTTCAAGGCCAGCCTGGTCTACAAGAGCTAGTTCTAGGACAGGCTCCAAAAACACAGAAACCACCACTGGCAGGAACCGATCTTTGCAGGTAAAAAAATTTTCTTTTATAAATAAAATGTCTGAACACATTACTGTTCAAGAATTTAATGATTTTTTTAATTGTACCATGTGGGAGATTTTACAAGAGGTGTCTATCACCCCACATATATGGATCCTTCTGGGATTCGTAGTTTTCATTGGCACCAAATGGTTTGATAATAGAAATATGATAAAGTCTTTACGAGACGAATCCAGGATTCTTAAGGTAGAGATTGAACGCTTAAAAACAATTGAGAATGACAACAATCTTCTCAAGAATCCGTTTGAAGTTCTCCAGGCTGATAACAATCTTCTCAAGAATCAGGTTGAAGTTCTCCAGACTGATAACAATCTTTTCGAGAATCAGTTTGAAGTTCTCCAGGCTGATAACAATCTTCTCAAGAATCAGGTTGAAGTTCTTCAGGCTGATGTTAAGGAGAAATTCATTACTATGGAAGAGGGAACAGCTGATCTGGACCATAAGATTCAGTCCCTTTCTGTAGGAAATGAAACATTAACTGAGAGAATCAAAACTGCTGAATGTGACAATCGGATTTTGTCTAAAGCTTATGACAGATTGACGGAAAGATTGTCAATACAAGAAGGCACGGTTTATGCCATAAAAATTATGTCCAAAGATGAGATGTTATCTCTAACGGACAAACTTCATATTTTAGAATCCTCAATGAAGGCTTTGGAACATAATTCTGGACAGGAGATTCAGACATTGCAGAAAGCAATGGTGAATAGAATTGAAAAGATTGAGGAATTTCTAAATTCTGATGAGGAAGAGCAAAGGGTAGAAAGGGAAAATTTTAACTACATCTGTGGGTAAGTCTCTCCGGGACAATTTCCACAAAGCTCTACCTACAGCTCTACCTGCCTTTCCAGTGATAACAACAGAGAAGGTGATTGGTTCCAAAAACCCTAGGGTCATCAAGGAGGATACATGGGAGCCTGTGCGTATGAATGATCTCAAGGAAATAAAACAGGCTGTCATGACTTTTGGGATGCAAGCCTCTTTTGTTAAAGAGATGCTAAGATCT
>NW_024544582.1:0-46265 GCF_018167655.1 Microtus oregoni
ACTGAGCACCCAGCACCCTGAGTACTGAGCACCGAGCACCCCTGAGTACTGAGCACCCAGCACCCTGAGTACTGAGCACCCAGGACCCTGAGCACTGAGCACCCAGCACCCTGAGCACTGAGCACCCAGCACCCTGAGTACTGAGCACCCAGCACCCCTGAGTACTGAACACCCCAGCACCCTGAGCACTGAGCACTGAAGCACCCAGCACCCTGAGCACTGAGCACCCAGCACCCTGAGCACGGGAGCACCCCGAGGACTGAGCACCCAGCACCCTGAGCACTGAGCACCCAGCACCTTGAGTACTGAGCACCGTGCACCTCGAGCACTGAGCACCCCTGAGTACTGAGCACCCAGCACCCCGATCACTGAGCACCCTGCACCTGAGCACTGAGCACCCAGCACCCTGAGCACTGAGCACCCAGCACCCTGAGTACTGAGCACCCAGCACGCTGAGTACTGAGCACCCAGCACCCCGAGCAGTGAGCAACCAGCACCGTGAGCACGGAGCACCCCGAGGACTGAGCACCCAGCACCTTGAGTACTGAGCACCGAGCACCTCGAGCACTAAGCACCCAGCACCCTGAGTACTGAGCACCCCAGCACCCTGAGCACTGAGCACCCAGCACCCTGAGCACTGAGCACCCAGCAACCTGAGTACTGAGCACTCAGCACCCTGAGTACTGAACACCCAGCACCCTGAGCACTGAGCACTGAGCACCTTGAGCACTGAGTACTGAGCACTGAGCACCCTGAACACTGAGCACCCCAGCACCCCGAGTACTGAGCACCCCAGCACCCCGAGCACTGAGCACCCAGCGCCCCGAGCACTGAGCACCCAGCACCCCGAGTACTGAGCACTGAGCACCTTGAGTACTGAGCACCAAGCACCCCGAGTACTGAGCACTGAGCACCCTGAATACTGAGCACCCAGCACCCTGAGCACTGAGCACCCAGCACCTTGAGTACTGAGCACCAAGCACCCCGAGCACTGAGCACCCAGCACGCTGAGTACTGAGCACCCAGCACCCCGAGCACTGAGCACCCAGCACCCTGAGTACTGAGCACTGAGCACCCAGCACCCCGAGCACTGAGCACCCAGCACCCCGAGCACTGAGCACCCAGCACACTGAGTACTGAGCACCCAGCACCCTGAGTAGTGAGCACCCAGCACCGTGAGAACTGAGCACTCAGCTCCCTGAGTACTGAGCACCGAGCACCCCGAGCACTGAGCACCCAGCACCCTGAGCACTGAGCACCCTGAGGACAGAGTACCCAGCACCCTGAGCACTGAGCACCCAGCACACTGAGTACTGAGCACTGATCACCCTGAGGACTGAGCACCCAGCACCCTGAGGACAGAGTACCCAGCACCCTGAGCACTGAGCACCCAGCACCCTGAGTACTGAGCACTGATCACCCTGAGCACTGAGCACACAGCACCCCCGAGCACTGAGCACCCAGCACCCCTGAGTACTGAGCAGCCAGCACCCTGAGCACTGAGCACCCAGCACCCTGAGTACTGAGCACCCAGCACCCTGAGTACTGAGCACCCAGCACCCTGGGCACTGAGCACCCAACACCCTGAGTACTGAGCACCGAGCACCCTGAGTACTGAGCACCCAGCACCCTGGGTACTGAGCACCCAGCACCCTGAGCACTGAGCACGCAGCACCCTGAGCACTGAGCACCCAGCACCCTGAGTACTGAGCACCCAGCACCCTGAGTACTGAACACCCAGCACCCTGAGCACTGAGCACTGAGCACCCAGCACCCCGAGTACTGAGCACCCAGCACCCTGAGTACTGAGCACCCAGCACCCCGAGCACTGAGCACCCGGCACCCTGAGTACTGAGCACCCTGAGTACTGAGCACTGAGCACCCAGCACCCTGAGGACTGAGTACCCAGCACCCTGAGCACTGAGCACCCAGCACCCTGAGTACTGAGCACTGAGCACCCAGCAACCCGAGCACTGAGCACCCAGCTCCCTGTGTACTGAGCACTGAGCACCCTGAGTACTAAGCACGAAGCACCCTGAGTACTGAGCACCCTGGACCCTGAGCACTGAGCACCCATCACCCCGATCACTGAGCACCCAGCACCCTGAGCACTGAGCACCCAGCACCCTGAGCACTGAGCACCAAGCACCCAGAGCACTGAGCACCCAGCACCCTGAGCACCGAGCACCCAGCACCCTGAGTACTGAGCAGCGAGCACCCTGAGTACTGAGCACCCAGCACCCTGAGTACTGAGCACCCAGCACCCTGAGTACTGAGCACCGAGCACCCCGAGTACTGAGCACCCAGCACACTGAGCACTCAGCACCCAGCACCCTGAGTACTGAGCTCCCAGCACCCCGAGCCCTGAGCACCCAGCAACCTGAGTACTGAGCACCCTGAGTTCTGAGCACCGATCACCCTGAGCACTGAGCACCCAGCACCCTGGGTATTGAGCACCCAGCACCCTGAGCACTGAGCACCCAGCACCCTGAGCACTGAGCACGCAGCACCCCGAGCACTGAGCACCCAGCACCCTGAGTACTGAGCACCCAGCACCCTGAGTACTGAGCACCCAGCACCCTGAGCACTGAGCACCCAGCACCCTGAGTACTGAGCACCCAGCACCCTGAGTACTGAGCAACCAGCACCCTGAGCACTGAGCACCCAGCACCCTGAGCACTAAGCACTGAGCACCCAGCACCCCGAGCACTGAGCACCCAGCACCCCGAGCACTAAGCACCCAGCACCCTGAGCACTGAGCACCCAGCACCCTGTGCACTGAGCACCCAGCACCCTGAGTACTGAGCACCCAGCACCCTGAGTACTGAGCACCCAGCACCCTGAGTACTGAGCACCCAGCACGCTGAGTACTGAGCACCCAGCACCCCGAGCACTGAGCACCCAGCACCCTGAGTACTGAGCACTGAGCAACCAGCACCCCGAGCACGGAGCACCCAGGACCCCAAGCACTGAGTACTGAGCACCCAGCACCCTGAGTACTGAGCAATGAGCTCCCCGAGCACTGAGCACCCAGCACACTGAGAACTGAGCACCCAGCACCCTGAGCACTGAGCACCCAGCACCCTGAGTACTGAGCACCCAGCACGCTGAGTACTGAGCACCCAGCACCCCGAGCACTGAGCACCCAGCACCCTGAGTACTGAGCACTGAGCACCCAGCACCCCGAGCACTGAGCACCCAGCACCCTGTGCACTGAGCACCCAGCACCCTGAGTACTGAGCACCCAGCACCCTGAGTAGTGAGCACCCAGCACCGTGAGAACTGAGCACTCAGCTCCCTGAGTACTGAGCACCGAGCACCCCGAGCACTGAGCACCCAGCACCCTGAGCACTGAGCACCCTGAGGACAGAGTACCCAGCACCCTGAGCACTGAGCACCCAGCACACTGAGTACTGAGCACTGATCACCCTGAGCACTGAGCACCCAGCACCCTGAGGACAGAGTACCCAGCACCCTGAGCACTGAGCACCCAGCACCCTGAGTACTGAGCACTGATCACCCTGAGCACTGAGCACACAGCACCCCGAGCACTGAGCACCCAGCACCCTGAGTACTGAGCAGCCAGCACCCTGAGCACTGAGCACCCAGCACCCTGAGTACTGAGCACCCAGCACCCTGAGTACTGAGCACCCAGCACCCTGGGCACTGAGCACCCAACACCCTCAGTACTGAGCACCGAGCATCCTGAGTACTGAGCACCCAGCACCCTGGGTACTGAGCACCCAGCACCCTGAGCACTAAGCACCCAGCACCCTGAGCACTGAGCACCCAGCACCCTGAGTACTGAGCACCCAGCACCCTGAGTACTGAACACCCAGCACCCTGAGCACTGAGCACTGAGCACCCAGCACCCTGAGCACTGAGCACCCAGCACCCTGAGCACGGAGCACCCCGAGGACTGAGCACCCAGCACCCTGAGCACTGAGCACCCAGCACCTTGAGTACTGAGCACCGAGCACCTCGAGCACTGAGCACCATGAGTACTGAGCACCCAGCACCCCGATCACTGAGCACCCTGCACCCTGAGCACCCAGCACCCTGAGTACTGAGCACCCAGCACGCTGAGTACTGAGCACCCAGCACCCCGAGCACTGAGCAACCAGCACCGTGAGCACGGAGCACCCCGAGGACTGAGCACCCAGCACCTTGAGTACTGAGCACCGAGCACCTCGAGCACTAAGCACCCAGCACCCTGAGTACTGAGCACCCAGCACCATGAGCACTGAGCACCCAGCACCCTGAGCACTGAGCACCCAGCACCCCGAGCACTGAGCACCCAGCACCCTGAGTACTGAGCACCCAACACCCAGAGTACTGAGCACCCAGCACCCTGAGCACTGAGCACCGAGCAACCTGAGTACTGAGCACCCAGCACCCTGAGTACTGAACACCCAGCACCCTGAGCACTGAGCACTGAGCACACTGAGCACTGAGCACTGAGCACCCAGCACCCTGAGTACTGAGCACCCAGCACCCCGAGCACTGAGTACCCAGCGCCCCGAGCACTGAGCACCCAGCACCCCGAGCACTGAGCACCCAGCACCCTGAGTACTGAGCAACCAGCACACTGAGCACTGAGCACCCAGCACCCTGAGCACTGAGCGCTGAGCACCCAGCACCCCGAGCACTGAGCACCCAGCACCCCGAGCACTGAGCACCCAGCACCCTGAGCACTGAGCACCCAGCACCCTGTGCACTGAGCACCCAGCACCCTGAGTATTGAGCACCCAGCACCCTGAGTACTGAGCACCCAGCACCCTGAGTACTGAGCACCCAGCACGCTGAGTACTGAGCACCCAGCACCCCGAGCACTGAGGACCCAGCACCCTGAGTACTGAGCACTGAGCAACCAGCACCCCGAGCACGGAGCACCCAGGACCCCAAGCACTGAGTACAGAGCACCCAGCACCCTGAGTACTGAGCACCGAGCTCCCCGAGCACTGAGCACCCAGCACACTGAGCACTGAGCACCCAGCACCCTGAGCACTGAGCACCCAGCACCCTGAGTACTGAGCACCCAGCACGCTGAGTACTGAGCACCCAGCACCCCGAGCACTGAGCACCCAGCACCCTGAGTACTGAGCACTGAGCACCCAGCACCCCGAGCACTGAGCACCCAGCACCCTGTGCACTGAGCATCCAGCACCCTGAGTACTGAGCACCCAGCACCCTGAGTACTGAGCAACCAGCACCGTGAGAACTGAGCACTCAGCACCCTGAGTACTGAGCACCGAGCACCCCGAGCACTGAGCACCCAGCACCCTGAGCACTGAGCACCCTGAGGACTGAGCACCCAGCACCCTGAGCACTGAGCACCGATCACCCTGAGCACTGAGCACCCAGCACCCCGAGCACTGAGCACCCAGCACCCTGAGTACTGAGCACCCAGCACCCCGAGTACTGAGCACCCAGCACCCTGAGTACTGAGCACCCAGCACCCCGAGCACTGAGCACCCGGCACCCTGAGTACTGAGCACCATGAGTACTGAGCACTGAGCACCCAGCACCCTGAGGACAGAGTACCCAGCACCCTGAGCACTGAGCACCCAGCACCCTGAGTACTGAGCACTGATCACCCTGAGCACTGAGCACCCAACACCCCGAGCACTGAGCACCCAGCACCCTGAGTACTGAGCATCCAGCACCCTGAGCACTGAGCACCCAGCACCCTGAGTACTGAGCACCCAGCACCCTGAGTACTGAGCACCCAGCACCCTGGGCCCTGAGCACCCAGCACCCTGAGTACTGAGCACCGAGCACCCTGAGTACTGAGCACCCAGCACCCTGAGTACTGAGCACCCAGCACCCTGAGCACTGAGCACCCAGCACCCTGAGCACTGAGCACCCAGCACCCTGAGTACTGAGCACCCAGCACCCTGAGTACTGAACACCCAGCACCCTGAGCACTGATTACTGAGCACCTAGCACCCTGAGCACTGAGCACCCAGCACCCTGAGCACGGAGCACCCCGAGGACTGAGCACCCAGCACCCTGAGCACTGAGCACCCAGCACCTTGAGTACTGAGCACCCTGAGTACTGAGCACCCAGCACCCCGATCACTGAGCACCCTGCACCCTGAGCACTGAGCACCCAGCACCCTGAGCACTGAGCACCCAGCACCCTGAGTACTGAGCACCCAGCACGCTGAGTACTGAGCACCCAGCACCCCGAGCAGTGAGCAACCAGCACCGTGAGCACGGAGCACCCCGAGGACTGAGCACCCAGCACCTTGAGTACTGAGCACCGAGCACCTCGAGCACTAAGCACCCAGCACCCTGAGTACTGAGCACCCAGCACCCTGAGCACTGAGCACCCAGCACCCTGAGCACTGAGCACCCAGCAACCTGAGTACTGAGCACTCAGCACCCTGAGTACTGAACAGCCAGCACCCTGAGCACTGAGCACTGAGCACCCTGAGCACTGAGTACTGAGCACTGAGCACCCTGAGCACTGAGCACCCAGCACCCCGAGTACTGAGCCCCCAGCACCCCGAGCACTGAGCACCCAGCGCCCCGAGCACTGAGCACCCAGCACCCCGAGCACTGAGCACTGAGCACCCTGAGCACTGAGCACCCAGCACCCCGAGTACTGAGCACTGAGCACCTTGAGTACTGAGCACCAAGCACCCCAAGTACTGAGCACTGAGCACCCTGAATACTGAGCACCCAGCACCCTGAGCACTGAGCACCCAGCACCATGAGTACTCAGCACTGAGAACCCAACACCCCGAGGACTGAGCACCCAGCACCCTGAGTACTGAGCACCGAGCACCCTGAGTACTGAGCACCCAGCACCCTGATCACTGAGCAGGGAGCACCCCGAGGTACTGAGCACCCAGCACCCTGAGCACTGAGCACCCAGCACCCTGAGGACTGAGTACCCAGCACCCTGAGCACTGAGCACCCAGCACCCTGATTACTGAGCACTGATCACCCTGAGCACTGAGCACCCAGCACCCCGAGCACTGAGCACCCAGCACCCTGAGTACTGAGCACCCAGCACCCTGGGCACTGAGCACCCAGCACCCTGAGTACTGAGCACCGAGCACCCTGAGTACTGAGCACCCATCACACTGAGTACTGAGCACCCAGCACCCTGAGCACTGAGCACCCAGCACCCTGAGCACTGAGCACCCAGCACCCTGAGTACTGAGCACCCAGCACCCTGAGTACTGAACACCCAGCACCCTGAGCACTGAGCACTGAGCACCCAGCACCCTGAGCACTGAGCACTGAGCACCCAGCACCCTGAGCACTGAGCACCCAGCACCCCGAGCACTGAGCACCCAGCACCCTGAGCACCCAGCACCCTGAGCACTGAGCACCATGAGCACTGAGCACTGAGCACCCAGCACCCTGAGTACTGAGCACTGAGCACACAGCACCCTGAGTACTGAGCACCCAGCACCCCGAGCACTGAGTACCCAGCGCCCCGAGCACTGAGCACGCAGCACCCCGAGCACTGAGCACCCAGCACCCTGAGTACTGAGCAACCAGCACCCTGAGCACTGAGCACCCAGCACCCTGAGCACTGAGCGCTGAGCACCCAGCACCCCGAGCACTGAGCACCCAGCACCCCGAGCACTGAGCACCCAGCACCCTGAGCACTGAGCACCCAGCACCCTGTGCACTGAGCACCCAGCACCCTGAGTACTGAGCACCCAGCACCCTGGGCACTGAGCACCCAGCACCCTGAGTACTGAGCACCGAGCACCCTGAGTACTGAGCACCCAGCACCCTGAGTACTGAGCACCCAGGACCCTGAGCACTGAGCACCCAGCACCCTGAGCACTGAGCACCCAGCACCCTGAGTACTGAGCACCCAGCACCCTGAGTACTGAACACCCAGCACCCTGAGCACTGAGCACTGAGCACCCAGCACCCTGAGCACTGAGCACCCAGCACCCTGAGCACGGAGCACCCCGAGGACTGAGCACCCAGCACCCTGAGCACTGAGCACCCAGCACCTTGAGTACTGAGCACCGTGCACCTCGAGCACTGAGCACCCTGAGTACTGAGCACCCAGCACCCCGATCACTGAGCACCCTGCACCCTGAGCACTGAGCACCCAGCACCCTGAGCACTGAGCACCCAGCACCCTGAGTACTGAGCACCCAGCACGCTGAGTACTGAGCACCCAGCACCCCGAGCAGTGAGCAACCAGCACCGTGAGCACGGAGCACCCCGAGGACTGAGCACCCAGCACCTTGAGTACTGAGCACCGAGCACCTCGAGCACTAAGCACCCAGCACCCTGAGTACTGAGCACCCAGCACCCTGAGCACTGAGCACCCAGCACCCTGAGCACTGAGCACCCAGCAACCTGAGTACTGAGCACTCAGCACCCTGAGTACTGAACACCCAGCACCCTGAGCACTGAGCACTGAGCACCTTGAGCACTGAGTACTGAGCACTGAGCACCCTGAACACTGAGCACCCAGCACCCCGAGTACTGAGCACCCAGCACCCCGAGCACTGAGCACCCAGCGCCCCGAGCACTGAGCACCCAGCACCCCGAGCACTGAGCACTGAGCACCCTGAGCACTGAGCACCCAGCACCCCGAGTACTGAGCACTGAGCACCTTGAGTACTGAGCACCAAGCACCCCGAGTACTGAGCACTGAGCACCCTGAATACTGAGCACCCAGCACCCTGAGCACTGAGCACCCAGCACCTTGAGTACTGAGCACCAAGCACCCCGAGCACTGAGCACCCAGCACGCTGAGTACTGAGCACCCAGCACCCCGAGCACTGAGCACCCAGCACCCTGAGTACTGAGCACTGAGCACCCAGCACCCCGAGCACTGAGCACCCAGCACCCCGAGCACTGAGCACCCAGCACCCTGAGTACTGAGCACCCAGCACCCTGAGTAGTGAGCACCCAGCACCGTGAGAACTGAGCACTCAGCTCCCTGAGTACTGAGCACCGAGCACCCCGAGCACTGAGCACCCAGCACCCTGAGCACTGAGCACCCTGAGGACAGAGTACCCAGCACCCTGAGCACTGAGCACCCAGCACACTGAGTACTGAGCACTGATCACCCTGAGGACTGAGCACCCAGCACCCTGAGGACAGAGTACCCAGCACCCTGAGCACTGAGCACCCAGCACCCTGAGTACTGAGCACTGATCACCCTGAGCACTGAGCACACAGCACCCCGAGCACTGAGCACCCAGCACCCTGAGTACTGAGCAGCCAGCACCCTGAGCACTGAGCACCCAGCACCCTGAGTACTGAGCACCCAGCACCCTGAGTACTGAGCACCCAGCACCCTGGGCACTGAGCACCCAACACCCTGAGTACTGAGCACCGAGCACCCTGAGTACTGAGCACCCAGCACCCTGGGTACTGAGCACCCAGCACCCTGAGCACTGAGCACGCAGCACCCTGAGCACTGAGCACCCAGCACCCTGAGTACTGAGCACCCAGCACCCTGAGTACTGAACACCCAGCACCCTGAGCACTGAGCACTGAGCACCCAGCACCCCGAGTACTGAGCACCCAGCACCCTGAGTACTGAGAACCCAGCACCCCGAGCACTGAGCACCCGGCACCCTGAGTACTGAGCACCCTGAGTACTGAGCACTGAGCACCCAGCACCCTGAGGACTGAGTACCCAGCACCCTGAGCACTGAGCACCCAGCACCCTGAGTACTGAGCACTGAGCACCCAGCAACCCGAGCACTGAGCACCCAGCACCCTGTGTACTGAGCACTGAGCACCCTGAGTACTAAGCACGAAGCACCCTGAGTACTGAGCACCCTGGACCCTGAGCACTGAGCACCCATCACCCCGATCACTGAGCACCCAGCACCCTGAGCACTGAGCACCCAGCACCCTGAGCACTGAGCACCAAGCACCCAGAGCACTGAGCACCCAGCACCCTGAGCACCGAGCACCCAGCACCCTGAGTACTGAGCAGCGAGCACCCTGAGTACTGAGCACCCAGCACCCTGAGTACTGAGCACCCAGCACCCTGAGTACTGAGCACCGAGCACCCCGAGTACTGAGCACCCAGCACACTGAGCACTCAGCACCCAGCACCCTGAGTACTGAGCTCCCAGCACCCCGAGCCCTGAGCACCCAGCAACCTGAGTACTGAGCACCCTGAGTTCTGAGCACCGATCACCCTGAGCACTGAGCACCCAGCACCCTGGGTATTGAGCACCCAGCACCCTGAGCACTGAGCACCCAGCACCCTGAGCACTGAGCACGCAGCACCCCGAGCACTGAGCACCCAGCACCCTGAGTACTGAGCACGCAGCACCCTGAGTACTGAGCACCCAGCACCCTGAGCACTGAGCACCCAGCACCCTGAGTACTGAGCACCCAGCACCCTGAGTACTGAGCAACCAGCACCCTGAGCACTGAGCACCCAGCACCCTGAGCACTAAGCACTGAGCACCCAGCACCCCGAGCACTGAGCACCCAGCACCCCGAGCACTAAGCACCCAGCACCCTGAGCACTGAGCACCCAGCACCCTGTGCACTGAGCACCCAGCACCCTGAGTACTGAGCACCCAGCACCCTGAGTACTGAGCACCCAGCACCCTGAGTACTGAGCACCCAGCACGCTGAGTACTGAGCACCCAGCACCCCGAGCACTGAGCACCCAGCACCCTGAGTACTGAGCACTGAGCAACCAGCACCCCGAGCACGGAGCACCCAGGACCCCAAGCACTGAGTACTGAGCACCCAGCACCCTGAGTACTGAGCAATGAGCTCCCCGAGCACTGAGCACCCAGCACACTGAGAACTGAGCACCCAGCACCCTGAGCACTGAGCACCCAGCACCCTGAGTACTGAGCACCCAGCACGCTGAGTACTGAGCACCCAGCACCCCGAGCACTGAGCACCCAGCACCCTGAGTACTGAGCACTGAGCACCCAGCACCCCGAGCACTGAGCACCCAGCACCCTGTGCACTGAGCACCCAGCACCCTGAGTACTGAGCACCCAGCACCCTGAGTAGTGAGCACCCAGCACCGTGAGAACTGAGCACTCAGCTCCCTGAGTACTGAGCACCGAGCACCCCGAGCACTGAGCACCCAGCACCCTGAGCACTGAGCACCCTGAGGACAGAGTACCCAGCACCCTGAGCACTGAGCACCCAGCACACTGAGTACTGAGCACTGATCACCCTGAGCACTGAGCACCCAGCACCCTGAGGACAGAGTACCCAGCACCCTGAGCACTGAGCACCCAGCACCCTGAGTACTGAGCACTGATCACCCTGAGCACTGAGCACACAGCACCCCGAGCACTGAGCACCCAGCACCCTGAGTACTGAGCAGCCAGCACCCTGAGCACTGAGCACCCAGCACCCTGAGTACTGAGCACCCAGCACCCTGAGTACTGAGCACCCAGCACCCTGGGCACTGAGCACCCA
Organism: Microtus oregoni; assembly: GCF_018167655.1. Lineage (NCBI taxonomy): Eukaryota > Metazoa > Chordata > Mammalia > Rodentia > Cricetidae > Microtus > Microtus oregoni. Next base: position 11,410 of record NW_024544582.1, read on the forward strand.
ACACCCTGAGTACTGAGCACCGAGCACCCTGAGTACTGAGCACCCAGCACCCTGGGTACTGAGCACCCAGCACCCTGAGCACTAAGCACCCAGCACCCTGAGCACTGAGCACCCAGCACCCTGAGTACTGAGCACCCAGCACCCTGAGTACTGAACACCCAGCACCCTGAGCACTGAGCACTGAGCACCCAGCACCCTGAGCACTGAGCACCCAGCACCCTGAGCACGGAGCACCCCGAGGACTGAGCACCCAGCACCCTGAGCACTGAGCACCCAGCACCTTGAGTACTGAGCACCGAGCACCTCGAGCACTGAGCACCATGAGTACTGAGCACCCAGCACCCCGATCACTGAGCACCCTGCACCCTGAGCACCCAGCACCCTGAGTACTGAGCACCCAGCACGCTGAGTACTGAGCACCCAGCACCCCGAGCACTGAGCAACCAGCACCGTGAGCACGGAGCACCCCGAGGACTGAGCACCCAGCACCTTGAGTACTGAGCACCGAGCACCTCGAGCACTAAGCACCCAGCACCCTGAGTACTGAGCACCCAGCACCATGAGCACTGAGCACCCAGCACCCTGAGCACTGAGCACCCAGAACCCCGAGCACTGAGCACCCAGCACCCTGAGTACTGAGCACCCAACACCCAGAGTACTGAGCACCCAGCACCCTGAGCACTGAGCACCGAGCAACCTGAGTACTGAGCACCCAGCACCCTGAGTACTGAACACCCAGCACCCTGAGCACTGAGCACTGAGCACCCTGAGCACTGAGCACTGAGCACCCAGCACCCTGAGTACTGAGCACCCAGCACCCCGAGCACTGAGTACCCAGCGCCCCGAGCACTGAGCACCCAGCACCCCGAGCACTGAGCACCCAGCACCCTGAGTACTGAGCAACCAGCACACTGAGCACTGAGCACCCAGCACCCTGAGCACTGAGCGCTGAGCACCCAGCACCCCGAGCACTGAGCACCCAGCACCCCGAGCACTGAGCACCCAGCACCCTGAGCACTGAGCACCCAGCACCCTGTGCACTGAGCACCCAGCACCCTGAGTATTGAGCACCCAGCACCCTGAGTACTGAGCACCCAGCACCCTGAGTACTGAGCACCCAGCACGCTGAGTACTGAGCACCCAGCACCCCGAGCACTGAGGACCCAGCACCCTGAGTACTGAGCACTGAGCAACCAGCACCCCGAGCACGGAGCACCCAGGACCCCAAGCACTGAGTACAGAGCACCCAGCACCCTGAGTACTGAGCACCGAGCTCCCCGAGCACTGAGCACCCAGCACACTGAGCACTGAGCACCCAGCACCCTGAGCACTGAGCACCCAGCACCCTGAGTACTGAGCACCCAGCACGCTGAGTACTGAGCACCCAGCACCCCGAGCACTGAGCACCCAGCACCCTGAGTACTGAGCACTGAGCACCCAGCACCCCGAGCACTGAGCACCCAGCACCCTGTGCACTGAGCATCCAGCACCCTGAGTACTGAGCACCCAGCACCCTGAGTACTGAGCAACCAGCACCGTGAGAACTGAGCACTCAGCAACCTGAGTACTGAGCACCGAGCACCCCGAGCACTGAGCACCCAGCACCCTGAGCACTGAGCACCCTGAGGACTGAGCACCCAGCACCCTGAGCACTGAGCACCGATCACCCTGAGCACTGAGCACCCAGCACCCCGAGCACTGAGCACCCAGCACCCTGAGTACTGAGCACCCAGCACCCCGAGTACTGAGCACCCAGCACCCTGAGTACTGAGCACCCAGCACCCCGAGCACTGAGCACCCGGCACCCTGAGTACTGAGCACCATGAGTACTGAGCACTGAGCACCCAGCACCCTGAGGACAGAGTACCCAGCACCCTGAGCACTGAGCACCCAGCACCCTGAGTACTGAGCACTGATCACCCTGAGCACTGAGCACCCAACACCCCGAGCACTGAGCACCCAGCACCCTGAGTACTGAGCATCCAGCACCCTGAGCACTGAGCACCCAGCACCCTGAGTACTGAGCACCCAGCACCCTGAGTACTGAGCACCCAGCACCCTGGGCCCTGAGCACCCAGCACCCTGAGTACTGAGCACCGAGCACCCTGAGTACTGAGCACCCAGCACCCTGAGTACTGAGCACCCAGCACCCTGAGCACTGAGCACCCAGCACCCTGAGCACTGAGCACCCAGCACCCTGAGTACTGAGCACCCAGCACCCTGAGTACTGAACACCCAGCACCCTGAGCACTGATTACTGAGCACCCAGCACCCTGAGCACTGAGCACCCAGCACCCTGAGCACGGAGCACCCCGAGGACTGAGCACCCAGCACCCTGAGCACTGAGCACCCAGCACCTTGAGTACTGAGCACCCTGAGTACTGAGCACCCAGCACCCCGATCACTGAGCACCCTGCACCCTGAGCACTGAGCACCCAGCACCCTGAGCACTGAGCACCCAGCACCCTGAGTACTGAGCACCCAGCACGCTGAGTACTGAGCACCCAGCACCCCGAGCAGTGAGCAACCAGCACCGTGAGCACGGAGCACCCCGAGGACTGAGCACCCAGCACCTTGAGTACTGAGCACCGAGCACCTCGAGCACTAAGCACCCAGCACCCTGAGTACTGAGCACCCAGCACCCTGAGCACTGAGCACCCAGCACCCTGAGCACTGAGCACCCAGCAACCTGAGTACTGAGCACTCAGCACCCTGAGTAATGAACAGCCAGCACCCTGAGCACTGAGCACTGAGCACCCTGAGCACTGAGTACTGAGCACTGAGCACCCTGAGCACTGAGCACCCAGCACCCCGAGTACTGAGCCCCCAGCACCCCGAGCACTGAGCACCCAGCGCCCCGAGCACTGAGCACCCAGCACCCCGAGCACTGAGCACTGAGCACCCTGAGCACTGAGCACCCAGCACCCCGAGTACTGAGCACTGAGCACCTTGAGTACTGAGCACCAAGCACCCCAAGTACTGAGCACTGAGCACCCTGAATACTGAGCACCCAGCACCCTGAGCACTGAGCACCCAGCACCATGAGTACTCAGCACTGAGAACCCAACACCCCGAGGACTGAGCACCCAGCACCCTGAGTACTGAGCACCGAGCACCCTGAGTACTGAGCACCCAGCACCCTGATCACTGAGCAGGGAGCACCCCGAGGTACTGAGCACCCAGCTCCCTGAGCACTGAGCACCCAGCACCCTGAGGACTGAGTACCCAGCACCCTGAGCACTGAGCACCCAGCACCCTGATTACTGAGCACTGATCACCCTGAGCACTGAGCACCCAGCACCCCGAGCACTGAGCACCCAGCACCCTGAGTACTGAGCACCCAGCACCCTGGGCACTGAGCACCCAGCACCCTGAGTACTGAGCACCGAGCACCCTGAGTACTGAGCACCCATCACCCTGAGTACTGAGCACCCAGCACCCTGAGCACTGAGCACCCAGCACCCTGAGCACTGAGCACCCAGCACCCTGAGTACTGAGCACCCAGCACCCTGAGTACTGAACACCCAGCACCCTGAGCACTGAGCACTGAGCACCCAGCACCCTGAGCACTGAGTACTGAGCACCCAGCACCCTGAGCACTGAGCACCCAGCACCCCGAGCACTGAGCACCCAGCACCCTGAGCACCCAGCACCCTGAGCACTGAGCACCATGAGCACTGAGCACTGAGCACCCAGCACGCTGAGTACTGAGCACTGAGCACACAGCACCCTGAGTACTGAGCACCCAGCACCCCGAGCACTGAGTACCCAGCGCCCCGAGCACTGAGCACGCAGCACCCCGAGCACTGAGCACCCAGCACCCTGAGTACTGAGCAACCAGCACCCTGAGCACTGAGCACCCAGCACCCTGAGCACTGAGCGCTGAGCACCCAGCACCCCGAGCACTGAGCACCCAGCACCCCGAGCACTGAGCACCCAGCACCCTGAGCACTGAGCACCCAGCACTCTGTGCACTGAGCACCCAGCACCCTGAGTACTGAGCACCCAGCACCCTGAGTACTGAGCACCCAGCACCCTGAGTACTGAGCACCCAGCACGCTGAGTACTGAGCACCCAGCACCCCGAGCACTGAGGACCCAGCACCCTGAGTACTGAGCACTGAGCAACCAGCACCCCGAGCACGGAGCACCCAGTACCCCAAGCACTGAGTACAGAGCACCCAGCACCCTGAGTACTGAGCACCGAGCTCCCCGAGCACTGAGCACCCAGCACACTGAGCACTGAGCACCCAGCACCCTGAGCACTGAGCACCCAGCACCCTGAGTACTGAGCACCCAGCACGCTGAGTACTGAGCACCCAGCACCCCGAGCACTGAGCACCCAGCACCCTGAGTACTGAGCACTGAGCACCCAGCACCCCGAGAACTGAGCACCCAGCACCCTGTGCACTGAGCATCCAGCACCCTGAGTACTGAGCACCCAGCACCCTGAGTACTGAGCACCCAGCACCGTGAGAACTGAGCACTCAGCACCCTGATTACTGAGCACCGAGCACCCCGAGCACTGAGCACCCAGCACCCTGAGTACTGAGCACCCAGCACCCTGAGTACTGAGCACCCAGCACCCTGAGCACTGAGCACCCAGCACCCTGAGCACTGAGCACCCAGCACCCTGAGTACTGAGCACCCAGCACCCTGAGTACTGAACACCCAGCACCCTGAGCACTGAGCACCCAGCACCCTGAGCACTGAGTACCCAGCACCCTGAGCACGGAGCACCCCGAGGACTGAGCACCCAGCACCCTGAGCACTGAGCACCCAGCACCTTGAGTACTGAGCACCGTGCACCTCGAGCACTGAGCACCCTGAGTACTGAGCACCCAGCACCCCGATCACTGAGCACCCTGCACCCTGAGCACTGAGCACCCAGCACCCTGAGCACTGAGCACCCAGCACCCTGAGTACTGAGCACCCAGCACGCTGAGTACTGAGCACCCAGCACCCTGAGCAGTGAGCAACCAGCACCGTGAGCACGGAGCACCCCGAGGACTGAGCACCCAGCACCTTGAGTACTGAGCACCGAGCACCTCGAGCACTAAGCACCCAGCACCCTGAGTACTGAGCACCCAGCACCCTGAGCACTGAGCACCCAGCACCCTGAGCACTGAGCACCCAGCAACCTGAGTACTGAGCACTCAGCACCCTGAGTACTGAACACCCAGCACCCTGAGCACTGAGCACTGAGCACCCTGAGCACTGAGTACTGAGCACTGAGCAGGCTGAGCACTGAGCACCCAGCACCCCGAGTACTGAGCACCCAGCACCCCGAGCACTGAGCACCCAGCGCCCCGAGCACTGAGCACCCAGCACCCCGAGCACTGAGCACTGAGCACCCTGAGCACTGAGCACCCAGCACCCCGAGTACTGAGCACTGAGCACCTTGAGTACTGAGCACCAAGCACCCCGAGTACTGAGCACTGAGCACCCTGAATACTGAGCACCCAGCACCCTGAGCACTGAGCACCCAGCACCCTGAGTACTCAGCACTGAGAACCCAGCACCCCGAGGACTGAGCACCCAGCACCCTGAGTACTGAGCACCGAGCACCCCGAGTACTGAGCACCCAGCACCCTGATCACTGAGCACGGAGCACCCCGAGGTACTGAGCACCCAGCACCCTGAGCACTGAGCACCCAGCACCCTGAGGACTGAATACCCAGCACCCTGAGCACTGAGCACCCAGCACCCTGAGTACTGAGCACTGATCACCCTGAGCACTGAGCACCCAGCACCCCGAGCACTGAGCACCCAGCACCCTGAGTACTGAGCACCCAGCACCCTGGGCACTGAGCACCCAGCACCCTGAGTACTGAGCACCGAGCACCCTGAGTACTGAGCACCCATCACCCTGAGTACTGAGCACCCAGCACCCTGAGCACTGAGCACCCAGCACCCTGAGCACTGAGCACCCAGCACCCTGAGTACTGAGCACCCAGCACCCTGAGTACTGAACACCCAGCACCCTGAGCACTGAGCACTGAGCACCCAGCACCCTGAGCACTGAGCACTGAGCACCCAGCACCCTGAGCACTGAGCACCCAGCACCCCGAGCACTGAGCACCCAGCACCCTGAGCACCCAGCACCCTGAGCACTGAGCACCATGAGCACTGAGCACTGAGCACCCAGCACGCTGAGTACTGAGCACTGAGCACACAGCACCCTGAGTACTGAGCACCCAGCACCCCGAGCACTGAGTACACAGCGCCCCGAGCACTGAGCACCCAGCACCCCTAGCACTGAGCACCCAGCACCCTGAGTACTGAGCAACCAGCACCCTGAGCACTGAGCACCCAGCACCCTGAGCACTGAGCGCTGAGCACCCAGCACCCCGAGCACTGAGCACCCAGCACCCCGAGCACTGAGCACCCAGCACCCTGAGCACTGAGCACCCAGCACCCTGTGCACTGAGCACCCAGCACCCTGAGTACTGAGCACCCAGCACCCTGAGTACTGAGCACCCAGCACCCTGAGTACTGAGCACCCAGCACGCTGAGTACTGAGCACCCAGCACCCCAAGCACTGAGGACCCAGCACCCTGAGTACTGAGCACTGAGCAACCAGCACCCCGAGCACGGAGCACCCAGTACCCCAAGCACTGAGTACAGAGCACCCAGCACCCTGAGTACTGAGCACCGAGCTCCCCGAGCACTGAGCACCCAGCACACTGAGCACTGAGCACCCAGCACCCTGAGCACTGAGCACCCAGCACCCTGAGTACTGAGCACCCAGCACGCTGAGTACTGAGCACCCAGCACCCCGAGCACTGAGCACCCAGCACCCTGAGTACTGAGCACTGAGCACCCAGCACCCCGAGAACTGAGCACCCAGCACCCTGTGCACTGAGCATCCAGCACCCTGAGTACTGAGCACCCAGCACCCTGAGTACTGAGCACCCAGCACCGTGAGAACTGAGCACTCAGCACCCTGAGTACTGAGCACCGAGCACCCCGAGCACTGAGCACCCAGCACCCTGAGCACTGAGCACCCTGAGGACTGAGCACCCAGCACCCTGAGCACTGAGCACCGATCACCCTGAGCACTGAGCACCCAGCACCCCGAGCACTGAGCACCCAGCACCCTGAGTACTGAGCACCCAGCACCCCGAGTACTGAGCACCCAGCACCCTGAGTACTGAGCACCCAGCACCCCGAGCACTGAGCACCCGGCACCCTGAGTACTGAGCACCATGAGTACTGAGCACTGAGCACCCAGCACCCTGAGGACAGAGTACCCAGCACCCTGAGCACTGAGCACCCAGCACCCTGAGTACTGAGCACTGATCACCCTGAGCACTGAGCACCCAGCACCCCGAGCACTGAGCACCCAGCACCCTGAGTACTGAGCATCCAGCACCCTGAGCACTGAGCACCCAGCACCCTGAGTACTGAGCACCCAGCACCCTGAGTACTGAGCACCCAGCACCCTGGGCACTGAGCACCCAGCACCCTGAGTACTGAGCACCGAGCACCCTGAGTACTGAGCACCCAGCACCCTGAGTACTGAGCACCCAGCACCCTGAGCACTGAGCACCCAGCACCCTGAGCACTGAGCACCCAGCACCCTGAGTACTGAGCATCCAGCACCCTGAGTACTGAACACCCAGCACCCTGAGCACTGAGCACTGAGCACCCAGCACCCTGAGCACTGAGCACCCAGCACCCTGAGCACGGAGCACCCCGAGGACTGAGCACCCAGCACCCTGGGCACTGAACACCCAGCACCCTGAGTACTGAGCACCAAGCACCCTGAGTACTGAGCACCCAGCACCCTGGGCACTGAGCACCCAGCACCCTGAGTACTGAGCACCGAGCACCCTGAGTACTGAGCACCCAGCACCCTGAGTACTGAGCACCCAGCACCCTGAGCACTGAGCACCCAGCACCCTGAGCACTGAGCACCCAGCACCCTGAGTACTGAGCACCCAGCACCCTGAGTACTGAACACCCAGCACCCTGAGCACTGAGCACTGAGCACCCAGCACCCTGAGCACTGAGCACCCAGCACCCTGAGCACGGAGCACCCCGAGGACTGAGCACCCAGCACCCTGGGCACTGAACACCCAGCACCCCGAGTACTGAGCACTGAGCACCTTGAGTACTGAGCACCAAGCACCCCGAGTACTGAGCACTGAGCACCCTGAATACTGAGCACCCAGCACCCTGAGCACTGAGCACCCAGCACCTTGAGTACTGAGCACCGAGCACCCCGAGCACTGAGCACCCAGCACCCTGAGTATTGAGCACCCAGCACCCTGAGCACTGAGCACCCAGCACCCTGAGCACTGAGCACACAGCACCCCGAGCACTGAGCACCCAGCACCCTGAGTACTGAGCACCCAGCACCCTGAGTACTGAGCACCCAGCACCTTGAGTACTGAGCACCCAGCACCCTGAGCACTGAGCACCCAGCACCCTGAGTACTGAGCACCCAGCACCCTGAGTACTGAGCAACCAGCACCCTGAGCACTGAGCACTCAGCACCCTGAGCACTGAGCACTGAGCACCCAGTACCCCGAGCACTGAGCACCCAGCACCCCGAGCACTGAGCACCCAGCACCCTGAGCACTGAGCACCCAGCACCCTGAGCACTGAGGACCCAGCACCCTGAGTACTGAGCACCCAGCACCCTGAGTACTGAGCACCCAGCACCGTGAGAACTGAGCACTCAGCACCCTGAGTACTGAGCACCCAGCACCCTGGGCACTGAACACCCAGCACCCTGAGTACTGAGCACCAAGCACCCTGAGTACTGAGCACCCATCACCCTGAGTACTGAGCACCCAGCACCCTGAGCACTGAGCACCCAGCACCCTGAGCACTGAGCACCCAGCACCCTGAGTACTGAGCACCCAGCACCCTGAGTACTGAACACCCAGCACCCTGAGCACTGAGCACTGAGCACCCAGCACCCTGAGCACTGAGCACTGAGCACCCAGCACCCTGAGCACTGAGCACCCAGCACCCCGAGCACTGAGCACCCAGCACCCTGAGCACCCAGCACCCTGAGCACTGAGCACCATGAGCACTGAGCACTGAGCACCCAGCACGCTGAGTACTGAGCACTGAGCACACAGCACCCTGAGTACTGAGCACCCAGCACCCCGAGCACTGAGTACCCAGCGCCCCGAGCACTGAGCACCCAGCACCCCGAGCACTGAGCACCCAGCACCCTGAGTACTGAGCAACCAGCACCCTGAGCACTGAGCACCCAGCACCCTGAGCACTGAGCGCTGAGCACCCAGCACCCCGAGCACTGAGCACCCAGCACCCCGAGCACTGAGCACCCAGCACCCTGAGCACTGAGCACCCAGCACCCTGTGCACTGAGCACCCAGCACCCTGAGTACTGAGCACCCAGCACCCTGAGTACTGAGCACCCAGCACCCTGAGTACTGAGCACCCAGCACGCTGAGTACTGAGCACCCAGCACCCCGAGCACTGAGGACCCAGCACCCTGAGTACTGAGCACTGAGCAACCAGCACCCCGAGCACGGAGCACCCAGGACCCCAAGCACTGAGTACAGAGCACCCAGCACCCTGAGTACTGAGCACCGAGCTCCCCGAGCACTGAGCACCCAGCACACTGAGCACTGAGCACCCAGCACCCTGAGCACTGAGCACCCAGCACCCTGAGTACTGAGCACCCAGCACGCTGAGTACTGAGCACCCAGCACCAAGAGCACTGAGCACCCAGCACCCTGAGCACTGAGCACTGAGCACCCAGCACCCCGAGCACTGAGCACCCAGCACCCTGTGCACTGAGCATCCAGCACCCTGAGTACTGAGCACCCAGCACCCTGAGTACTGAGCACCCAGCACCGTGAGAACTGAGCACTCAGCACCCTGAGTACTGAGCACCGAGCACCCCGAGCACTGAGCACCCAGCACCCTGAGCACTGAGCACCCTGAGGACTGAGCACCCAGCACCCTGAGCACTGAGCACCGATCACCCTGAGCACTGAGCACCCAGCACCCCGAGCACTGAGCACCCAGCACCCTGAGTACTGAGCACCCAGCACCCCGAGTACTGAGCACCCAGCACCCTGAGTACTGAGCACCCAGCACCCCGAGCACTGAGCACCCGGCACCCTGAGTACTGAGCACCATGAGTACTGAGCACTGAGCACCCAGCACCCTGAGGACAGAGTACCCAGCACCCTGAGTACTGAGCACCCAGCACCCCGAGCACTGAGCACCCGGCACCCTGAGTACTGAGCACCATGAGTACTGAGCACTGAGCACCCAGCACCCTGAGGACAGAGTACCCAGCACCCTGAGCACTGAGCACCCAGCACCCTGAGTACTGAGCACTGATCACCCTGAGCACTGAGCACCCAGCACCCTGAGCACTGAGCACCCAGCACCCTGAGTACTGAGCATCCAGCACCCTGAGCACTGAGTACCCAGCACCCTGAGTACTGAGCACCCAGCACGCTGAGTACTGAGCACCCAGCAACCTGGGCACTGAGCACCCAGCACCCTGAGTACTGAGCACCGAGCACCCTGAGTACTGAGCACCCAGCACCCTGAGTACTGAGCACCCAGCACCCTGAGTACTGAGCACCCAGCACGCTGAGTACTGAGCACCCAGCACCCCGAGCACTGAGCAACCAGCACCGTGAGCACGGAGCACCCCGAGGACTGAGCACCCAGCACCTTGAGTCCTGAGCACCGAGCACCTCGAGCACTAAGCACCCAGCACCCTGAGTACTGAGCACCCAGCACCCTGAGCACTGAGCACCCAGCACCCTGAGCACTGAGCACCCAGCAACCTGAGTACTGAGCACCCAGCACCCTGAGTACTGAACACCCAGCACCCTGAGCACTGAGCACTGAGCACCCTGAGCACTGAGTACTGAGCACTGAGCACCCTGAGCACTGAGCACCCAGCACCCCGAGTACTGAGCACCCAATACCCCGAGCACTGAGCACCCAGCGCCCCGAGCACTGAGCACCCAGCACCCCGAGCACTGAGCACTGAGCACCCTGAGCACTGAGCACCCAGCACCCCGAGTACTGAGCACTGAGCACCTTGAGTACTGAGCACCAAGCACCCCGAGTACTGAGCACTGAGCACCCTGAATACTGAGCACCCAGCACCCTGAGCACTGAGCACCCAGCACCCTGAGTACTCAGCACTGAGAACCCAGCACCCCGAGGACTGAGCACCCAGCACCCTGAGTACTGAGCACCGAGCACCCTGAGTACTGAGCACCCAGCACCCTGATCACTGAGCACGGAGCACCCCGAGGTACTGAGCACCCAGCACCCTGAGCACTGAGCACCCAGCACATTGAGTACTGAGCACCGAGCACCCCGAGCACTGAGCACCCAGCACCCTGAGTATTGAGCACCCAGCACCCTGATTACTGAGCACGCAGCACCCCGAGCACTGAGCACCCAGCACCCTGAGTACTGAGCACCCAGCACGCTGAGTACTGAGCACCCAGCACCCCGAGCACTGAGCACCCAGCACCCTCAGTACTGAGCACTGAGCAACCAGCACCCCGAGCACGGAGCACCCAGGACCCCAAGCACTGAGTACAGAGCACCCAGCACCCTGAGTACTGAGCACCGAGCTCCCCGAGCACTGAGCACCCAGCACACTGAGCACTGAGCACCCAGCACCCTGAGCACTGAGCTCCCAGCACCCTGAGTACTGAGCACCCAGCACGCTGAGCACTGAGCACCCAGCACCTTGAGCACTGAGCTCCCAGCACCCTGAGTACTGAGCACCCAGCACGCTGAGTACTGAGCACCCAGCACCCCGAGCACTGAGCACCCAGCACCCTGAGTACTGAGCACTGAGCACCCAGCACCCCGAGCACTGAGCACCCAGCACCCTGTGCACTGAGCATCCAGCACCCTGAGTACTGAGCACCCAGCACCCTGTGCACTGAGCATCCAGCACCGTGAGAACTGAGCACTCAGCACCCTGAGTACTGAGCACCGAGCACCCCGAGCACTGAGCACCCAGCACCCTGAGCACTGAGCACCCTGAGGACTGAGCACCCAGCACACTGAGCACTGAGCACCGATCACCCTGAGCACTGAGCACCCTGCACCCCGAGCACTGAGCACCCAGCACCCTGAGTACTGAGCACCCAGCACCCCGAGTACTGAGCACCCAGCACCCTGAGTACTGAGCACCCAGCACCCCGAGCACTGAGCACCCGGCACCCTGAGTACTGAGCACCATGAGTACTGAGCACTGAGCACCCAGCACCCTGAGGACAGAGTACCCAGCACCCTGAGCACTGAGCACCCAGCACCCTGAGTACTGAGCACTGATCACCCTGAGCACTGAGCACCCAGCACCCCGAGCACTGAGCACCCAGCACCCTGAGTACTGAGCATCCAGCACCCTGAGCACTGAGCACCCAGCACCCTGAGTACTGAGCACCCAGCACCCTGAGTACTGAGCACCCAGCACCCTGGGCACTGAGCACCCAGCACCCTGAGTACTGAGCACCGAGCACCCTGAGTACTGAGCACCCAGCACCCTGAGTACTGAGCACCCAGCACCCTGAGCACTGAGCACCCAGCACCCTGAGCACTGAGCACCCAGCACCCTGAGTACTGAGCACCCAGCACCCTGAGTACTGAACACCCAGCACCCTGAGCACTGAGCACTGAGCACCCAGCACCCTGAGCACTGAGCACCCCGAGGACTGAGCACCCAGCACCCTGAGCACTGAGCACCCAGCACCTTGAGTACTGAGCGCCGTGCACCTCGAGCACTGAGCACCCTGAGTACTGAGCACCCAGCACCCCGAACACTGAGCACCCTGCACCCTGAGCACTGAGCACCCAGCACCCTGAGCACTGAGCACCCAGCACCCTGAGTACTGAGCACCCAGCACGCTGAGTACTGAGCACCCAGCACCCTGAGCACTGAGCAACCAGCACCGTGAGCACGGAGCACCCCGAGGACTGAGCACCCAGCACCTTGAGTACTGAGCACCGAGCACCTCGAGCACTAATCACCCAGCACCCTGAGTACTGAGCACCCAGCACCCTGAGCACTGAGCACCCAGCACCCTGAGCACTGAGCACCCAGCAACCTGAGTACTGAGCACCCAGCACCCTGAGTACTGAACAACCAGCACCCTGAGCACTGAGCACTGAGCACCCTGAGCACTGAGTACTGAGCACCCAGCACCCCGAGCACTGAGCACCCAGCGCCCCGAGCACTGAGCACCCAGCACCCCGAGCACTGAGCACTGAGCACCCTGAGCACTGAGCACCCAGCACCCCGAGTACTGAGCACTGAGCACCTTGAGTACTGAGCACCAAGCACCCCGAGTACTGAGCACTGAGCACCCTGAATACTGAGCACCCAGCACCCTGAGCACTGAGCACCCAGCACCCTGAGTACTCAGCACTGAGAACCCAGCACCCCGAGGACTGAGCACCCAGCACCCTGAGTACTGAGCACCGAGCACCCTGAGTACTGAGCACCCAGCACCCTGATCACTGAGCACGGAGCACCCCGAGGTACTGAGCACCCAGCACAATGAGAACTGAGCACCCAGCACCCTGAGTACTGAGCACCCAGCACCCTGAGTACTGAGCACCCAGCACCGTGAGAACTGAGCACTCAGCATCCTGAGTACTGAGCACCGAGCACCCCGAGCACTGAGCACCCAGCACCCTGAGCACTGAGCACCCTGAGGACTGAGCACCCAGCACCCTGAGCACTGAGCACCGATCACCCTGAGCACTGAGCACCCAGCACCCCGAGCACTGAGCACCCAGCACCCTGAGTACTGAGCACCCAGCACCCCGAGTACTGAGCACCCAGCACTCTGAGTACTGAGCACCCAGCACACCGAGCACTGAGCACCCGGAACCCTGAGTACTGAGCACCCTGAGTACTGAGCACTGAGCACCCAGCACCCTGAAGACTGAGTACCCAGCACCCTGAGCACTGAGCACCCAGCACCCTGAGTACTGAGCACTGATCACCCTGAGCACTGAGCACCCAGCACCCCGAGCACTGAGCACCCAGCACCCTGAGAACTGAGCAGCCAGCACCCTGAGCACTGAGCACCCAGCACCCTGAGTACTGAGCACCCAGCACCCTGAGTACTGAGCACCCAGCACCCTTGGCACTGAGCACCCAGCACCCTGAGTACTGAGCACCGAGCACCTTGAGTACTGAGCACCCAGCACCCTGAGTACTGAGCACCCAGCACCCTCAGCACTGAGCACCCAGCACCCTGAGCACTGAGCACCCAGCACCCTGAGTACTGAGCACCCAGCACCCTGAGTACTGAACACCCAGCACCCTGAGCACTGAGCACTGAGCACCCAGCACCCTGAGCACTGAGCACTGAGCACCCAGCACCCTGAGCACTGAGCAACCAGCACCCCGAGCACTGAACACCCAGCACCCTGAGCACCCAGCACCCTGAGAACTGAGCACCCTGAGCACTGAGCACCGATCACCCTAAGCACTGAGCACCCAGCACCCCGAGCACTGAGCACCCAGCACCCTGAGTACTGAGCACCCAGCAGCCCGAGCACTGAGCACCCGGCACCCTGAGTACTGAGCACCCTGAGTACTGAGCACTGAGCACCCAGCACCCTGAGGACTGATTACCAAGCACCCTGAGCACTGAGCACCCAGCACCCTGAGTACTGAGCACTGATCACCCTGAGCACTGAGCACCCAGCACCCCGAGCACTGAGCACCCAGCACCCTGAGTACTGAGCAGCCAGCACCCTGAGCACTGAGCACCCAGCACGCTGAGTACTGAGCACCCAGCACCCTGGGCACTGAGCACCCAGCACCCTGAGTACTGAGCACCGAGCACCCTGAGTACTGAGCACCCAGCACCCTGAGTACTGAGCACCCAGCACCCTGAGCACTGAGCACCCATCACCCTGAGCACTGAGCACCCAGCACCCTGAGTACTGAGCACCCAGCACCCTGAGTACTGAACACCCAGCACCCTGAGCACTGAGCACTGAGCACCCAGCACCCTGAGCACTGAGCACCCAGCACCCTGAGCATGGAGCACCCCGAGGACTGAGCACCCAGCACCCTGAGCACTGAGCACCCAGCACCTTGAGTACTGAGCACCGAGCACCTCGAGCACTGAGCACCCTGAGTACTGAGCACCCAGCACCCCTATCACTGAGCACCCTGCACCCTGAGCACTGAGCACCCAGCACCCTGAGCACTGAGAACCCAGCACCCTGAGTACTGAGCACCCAGCACGCTGAGTACTGAGCACCCAGCACCTCGAGCACTGAGCAACCAGCACCCTGAGCACGGAGCACCCCGAGGACTGAGCACCCAGCACCTTGAGTACTGAGCACCGAGCACCTCGAGCACTAAGCACCCAGCACCCTGAGTACTGAGCACACAGCACCCTGAGCACTGAGCACCCAGCACCCTGAGCACTGAGCACCCAGCACCCCGAGCACTGAGCACCCAGCACCCTGAGTACTGAGCACCCAACACCCAGAGTACTGAGCACCCAGCACCCTGAGCACTGAGCACCCGGCAACCTGTGTACTGAGCACCCAGCACCCTGAGTACTGAACACCCAGCACCCTGAGCACTGAGCACTGAGCACCCTGAGCACTGAGTACTGAGCAATGAGCACACTGAGCACTGAGCACCCAGCACCCCGAGTACTGAGCACCCAGCACCCCGAGCACTGAGCACCCAGCGCCCCGAGCACTGAGCACCCAGCACCCCGAGCACTGAACACTGAGCACCCTGAGCACTGAGCACCCAGCACCCCGAGTACTGAGCACTGAGCACCCTGAGTACTGAGCACCAAGCACCCCGAGTACTGAGCACTGAGCACCCTGAATACTGAGCACCCAGCACCCTGAGCACTGAGCACCCAGCACCCTGAGTACTGAGCACTGAGAACCCAGCACCCCGAGCACTTAGCACCCAGCACCCTGAGTACTGAGCACCAAGCACCCTGATCACTGAGCACGGAGCACCCCGCGGACTGAGCACCCAGCACCCTGAGCACTGAGCACACAGCACCTTGAGTACAGAGCACCGAGCACCCCGAGCACTGAACACCCAGCACCCTGAGTATTGAGCACCCAGCACCCTGAGCACTGAGCACCTAGCACCCTGAGCACTGAGCACCCAGCACCCTGAGCACTGAGCACACAGCACCTTGAGTACAGAGCACCGAGCACCCCGAGCACTGAGCACCCAGGACCCTGAGTAATGAGCACCCAGCACCCTGAGTACTGAGCACCCAGCACCCTGAGTACTGAGCACCCAGCACACTGAGCACTGAGCACCCAGCACCCTGAGTACTGAGCACCCAGCACCCTGAGTACTGAGCAACCAGCACCCTGAGCACTGAGCACCCAGCACCCTGAGCACTGAGCACTGAGCACCCAGCACCCCGAGCACTGAGCACCCAGCACCCCGAGCACTGAGCACCCAGCACCCTGAGCACTGAGCACCCAGCACCCTGAGCACTGATCACCCAGCACCCTGAGTACTGAGCACCCAGCACCCTGAGTACTGAGCACCCAGCACCGTGAGAACTGAGCACTCAGCACCCTGAGTACTGAGCACCGAGCACCCCGAGCACTGAGCACCCAGCACCCTGAGCACTGAGCACCCTGAGGACTGAGCACCCAGCACCCTGAGCACTGAGCACCGATCACCCTGAGCACTGAGCACCCAGCACCCCGAGCACTGAGCACCCCGCACCCTGAGCACTGAGCACCCAGCACCCTGAGCACGGAGCACCCCGACCACTGAGCACCCAGCACCCTGAGTACTGAGCCCCCAGCACCCTGAGTACTGAGCACCCAGCACCAAGAGCACGGAGCACCCAGCACCCCGAGAATGAGCACCCAGCACCCTGAGTACTGAGAACCGAGCACCCTGAGTACTGAGCACCCAGCACCCTGAGTACTGAGCCCCCAGCACCCTGAGTACTGAGCACCCAGCACCCCGATCACTGAGCACCCAGCACCCCGAGAATGAGCACACAGCACCCTGAGTACTGAGCACCCAGCACCCTGAGTACTGAGCACTAAGCACCCAGAGCACTGAGCAACCAGCACCCCGAGCACGGAGCACCCAGGACCCCGAGCACTGAGTACTGAGCACCCAGCACCCTGAGTACTGAGCACCTAGCTCCCTGAGCACTGAGCACACACCACCCTGAGTACTGAGCACCCAGCAACCTGAGCACTGAGCACAAAGCACGCTGTGTACTGAGCACACTGAGTACTGAGCATCGAGGACCCTGAGCACTGAGCACCCAGCACCCCGAGCACTGAGCACCCAGCACCCCGAGAATGGGCACCCAGCACCCTGAGTACTGAGAACCGAGCACCCTGAGTACTGAGCACCCAGCACCCTGAGTACTGAGCACCCAGCACCAAGAGTACTGAGCAGCAAGCACCCCGAGCACTGAGCAACCAGCACCCTGAGTAATGAGCACCCAGCACCCCGAGTACTGAGCACCCAGCACCGTGAGTACTGAGCACCCACCACCCTGAGTACTGAGCACCCAGCACCCTGAGCACTGAGCACAAAACATGCTGAGTACTGAGCACCCTGACTACTGAGCACCGAGGACCCTGAGCACTGAGCACCCAGCACCCCGAGCACTGAGCACCCAGCACCCCGAGAATGGGCACCCAGCACCCTGAGTACTGAGAACCGAGCACCCTGAGTACTGAGCACCCAGCACGCTGAGCACTGAGCAACCAGCACCCCGAGTACTGAGCACCCAGCACCCCGAGAACTGAGCACCCAGCACCCCGAGAATGAGCACTCAGCTACCTGAGTACTGAGCACCCAGCACCCTGAGTACTGAGCACCCAGCACCCCGAGCACTGAGCACCCTTAATACTGAGCACCCAGCACCCTGAGTACTGTGCACTAAGCACCCAGAGCGCTGAGCACCCAGGATTCCGAGCACTGAGTACTGAGCACCCAGCACCCTGAGTACTGAGCACCGAGCTCCCCGAGCACTGAGCACCCTGAGTACAGAGCACACATCACCCTGAGTACTGAGCTCCCAGCATCCTGTGCACTGAGCACCCAGCACCCTGATTACTGAGCACCCAGCACCCCGAGCACTGAGCACCCAGCACCCTGAGTACTGAGCACCCAGCACCATGAGTACTGAGCAACCCGAGCACTGAGCACCCAGCACCCTGAGTACTGAGCACCCAGCACCAAAAGTACTGAGCACCGAACATCCTGAGCACAGAGCACCGAGCACCCCGAGCACTGAGCACCCAGCACACTGAGTACTGAGCACCCAGCACCAAGAGTACTGAGCAGCAAGCACCCCGAGCACTGAGCACCCAGAACCCTGAGTAATGAGCACCCAGCACCCCGAGTACTGAGCACCCAGCACCCTGTGTATTGAGCACTGAGCACCCTGAGTACTAAGCACCCAGCAACCTGAGTACTGAGCACCCAGGACCCTGAGCACTGAGCACCGAGCACCCCGAGCACTGAGCACCCAGCACCCTGAGCACTCAGCACCCAGCACCCCGAGCACTGAGCACCCAGCACCCTGAGCACTGAGCACCCAGCACCCTGAGCACCGAGCACCCCGAGGACTGAGCACCTAGCACCCTGAGTACTGAGCCCCCAGCACCCTGAGTACTGAGCACAGAGCACCCCGAGCACTGAGCACCCAGCACCCCGAGAATGAGCACCCAGCACCCTGAGTACTGAGAACCGAGCAACCTGAGTACTGAGCACAAAGCACCCTGAGTACTGAGGCCCCAGCACCCTGAGTACTGAGCACCCAGCACCCCGAGCACTGAGCACCCAGCACCCCGAGAATGAGCACCCAGCACCCTGAGTACTGAGCACCCAGCACCCTGAGTACTGAGCACCGAGCTCCCCGAGCACTGAGCACCCAGCACACTGAGCACTGAGCACCCAGCACCCTGAGCACTGAGCACCCAGCAACCTGAGTACTGAGCACCCAGCTCGCTGAGTACTGAGCACCCAGCACCCCGAGCACTGAGCACCCAGCACCCTGAGTACTGAGCACTGAGCACCCAGCAACCCGAGCACTGAGCACCCAGCACCCTGTGTACTGAGCACTGAGCACCCTGAGTACTAAGCACCCAGCACCCTGAGTACTGAGCACCCTGGACCCTGAGCACTGAGCACCGAGCACCCCGAGCACTGAGCACCCAGCACCCTGAGGACTCAGCACCCATCACCCCGATCACTGAGCACCCAGCACCCTGAGCACTGAGCACCCAGCACCCTGAGCACTGAGCACCAAGCACCCAGAGCACTGAGCACCCAGCACCCTGAGCACTGAGCACCCAGCACCCTGAGTACTGAGCAGCGAGCACCCTGAATACTGAGCACCCAGCACCCTGAGTACTGAGCACCCAGCACCCTGAGTACTGAGCACCGAGCACCCCGAGTACTGAGCACCCAGCACCCTGAGCACTCAGCACCCAGCACCCTGAGTACTGAGCATCCAGCACCCCGAGCCCTGAGCACCCAGCACCCTGAGTACTGAGCACCCTGAGTTCTGAGCACCGATCACCCTGAGCACTGAGCACCCAGCACCCTGAGTATTGAGCACCCAGCACCCTGAGCACTGAGCACCCAGCACCCTGAGCACTGAGCACGCAGCACCCCGAGCACTGAGCACCCAGCACCCTGAGTACTGAGCACCCAGCACCATGAGTACTGAGCAACCCGAGCACTGAGCACCGAGCTCCCCGAGCACTGAGCACCCTGAGTACAGAGCACACATCACCCTGAGTACTGAGCACCCAGCATCCTGTGCACTGAGCACCCAGCACCCTGATTACTGAGCACCCAGCACCCCGAGCACTGAGCACCCAGCACCCTGAGTACTGAGCACCCAGCACCAAGAGTACTGAGCAACCCGAGCACTGAGCACCCAGCACCCTGAGTACTGAGCACCCAGCACCAAAAGTACTGAGCACCGAACATCCTGAGCACAGAGCACCGAGCACCCCGAGCACTGAGCACCCAGCACACTGAGTACTGAGCACCCAGCACCAAGAGTACTGAGCAGCAAGCACCCCGCGCACTGAGCACCCAGAACCCTGAGTAATGAGCACCCAGCACCCCGAGTACTGAGCACCCAGCACCCTGTGTACTGAGCACTGAGCACCCTGAGTACTAAGCACCCAGCAACCTGAGTACTGAGCACCCAGGACACTGAGCACTGAGCACCGAGCACCCCGAGCACTGAGCACCCAGCACCCTGAGCACTCAGCACCCAGCACCCCGAGCACTGAGCACCCAGCACCCTGAGCACTGAGCACCCAGCACCCTGAGCACGGAGCACCCCGAGGACTGAGCACCCAGCACCCTGAGTACTGAGCCCCCAGCACCCTGAGTACTGAGCACCCAGCACCCCGAGCACTGAGCACCCAGCACCCCGAGAATGAGCACCCAGCACCCTGAGTACTGAGAACCGAGCACCCTGAGTACTGAGCACAAAGCACCCTGAGTACTGAGCCCCCAGCACCCTGAGAACTGAGCACCCAGCACCCCGAGCACTGAGCACCAAGCACCCCGAGAATGAGCACCCAGCACCCTGAATACTGAGCACCCAGCACCCTGAGTACTGAGCACCGAGCTCCCCGAGCACTGAGCACCCAGCACCCTGAGCACTGAGCACCCAGCAACCTGAGTACTGAGCACCCAGCTCGCTGAGTACTGAGCACCCAGCACCCCGAGCACTGAGCACCCAGCACCCTGAGTACTGAGCACTGAGCACCCAGCAACCCGAGCACTGAGCACCCAGCACCCTGTGTACTGAGCACTGAGCACCCTGAGTACTAAGCACCCAGCACCCTGAGTACTGAGCACCCTGGACCCTGAGAACTGAGCACCGAGCACCCCGAGCACTGAGCACCCAGCACCCTGAGGACTCAGCACCCATCACCCCGATCAATGAGCACCCAGCACCCTGAGCACTGAGCACCCAGCACCCTGAGCACTGAGCACCAAGCACCCAGAGCACTGAGCACCCAGCACCCTGAGCACTGAGCACCCAGCACCCTGAGTACTGAGCAGCGAGCACCCTGAGTACTGAGCACCCAGCACCCTGAGTACTGAGCACCCAGCACCCTGAGTACTGAGCACCGAGCACCCCGAGTACTGAGCACCCAGCACCCTGAGCACTCAGCACCCAGCACCCTGAGTACTGAGCTCCCAGCACCCCGAGCCCTGAGCACCCAGCACCCTGAGTACTGAGCACCCTGAGTTCTGAGCACCGATCACCCTGAGCACTGAGCACGCAGCACCCCGAGCACTGAGCACCCAGCACCCTGAGTACTGAGCACCCAGCACCCTGAGTACTGAGCACCCAGCACCCTGAATACTGAGCACCCAGCACCCTGAGCACTGAGCACCCAGCACCCTGAGTACTGAGCACCCAGCACCCTGAGTACTGAGCAACCAGCACCCTGAGCACTGAGCACCCAGCACCCTGAGCACTAAGCACTGAGCACCCAGCACCCCGAGCACTGAGCACCCAGCACCCCGAGCACTGAGCACCCAGCACCCTGAGCACTGAGCACCCAGCACCCTGTGCACTGAGCACCCAGCACCCTGAGTACTGAGCACCCAGCACCCTGAGTACTGAGCACCCAGCACGCTGAGTACTGAGCACCCAGCACGCTGAGTACTGAGCACCCAGCACCCCGAGCACTGAGCACCCAGCACCCTGAGTACTGAGCACTGAGCAACCAGCACCCCGAGCACGGAGCACCCAGGACCCCAAGCACTGAGTACTGAGCACCCAGCACCCTGAGTACTGAGCACCGAGCTCCCCGAGCACTGAGCACCCAGCACACTGAGCACTGAGCACCCAGCACCCTGAGCACTGAGCACCCAGCACCCAGAGTACTGAGCACCCAGCACCCCGAGCACTGAGCACCCAGCACCCTGAGTACTGAGCACTGAGCACCCAGCACCCCGAGCACTGAGCACCCAGCACCCTGTGCACTGAGCACCCAGCACCCTGAGTACTGAGCACCCAGCACCCTGAGTACTGAGCACCCAGCACCGTGAGAACTGAGCACTCAGCACCCTGAGTACTGAGCACCGAGCACCCCGAGCACTGAGCACCCAGCACCCTGAGCACTGAGCACCCTGAGGACTGAGCACCCAGCACCATGAGCACTGAGCACCGATCACCCTGAGCACTGAGCACCCAGCACCCCGATCACTGAGCAGCCTGCACCCTGAGCACTGAGCACCCTGAGGACTGAGCACCCAGCACCCTGAGTACTGAGCACCCAGCACGCTGAGTACTGAGCACCCAGCACCCCGAGCACTGAGCAACCAGCACCGTGAGCACGGAGCACCCCGAGGACTGAGCACCCAGCACCTTGAGTACTGAGCACCGAGCACCTCGAGCACTAAGCACCCAGCACCCTGAGTACTGAGCACCCAGCACCCTGAGCACTGAGCACCCAGCACCCTGAGCACTGAGCACCCAGCACCCCGAGCACTGAGCACCCAGCACCCTGAGTACTGAGCACCCAACACCCAGAGTACTGAGCACCCAGCACCCTGAGCACTGAGCACCCAGCAACCTGAGTACTGAGCACCCAGCACCCTGAGTACTGAACACCCAGCACCCTGAGCACTGAGTACTGAGCACTGAGCACCCTGAGCACTGAGCACCCAGCACCCCGAGTACTGAGCACCCAGCACCCCGAGCACTGAGCACCCAGTGCCCCGAGCACTGAGCACCCAGCACCCCGAGCACTGAGCACTGAGCACCCTGAGCACTGAGCACCCAGCACCCCGAGTACTGAGCACTGAGCACCCTGAGTACTGAGCACCAAGCACCCCGAGTACTGAGCACTGAGCACCCTGAATACTGAGAACCCAGCACCCTGAGCACTGAGCACCCAGCACCCTGAGTACTGAGCACTGAGAACCCAGCACCCCGAGCACTGAGCACCCAGCACCCTGAGTACTGAGCACCGAGCACCCTGAGTACTGAGCACCCAGCACCCTGATCACTGAGCACGGAGCACCCCGAGGACTGAGCACCCAGCACCCTGAGCACTGAGCACCCAGCACCTTGAGTACTGAGCACCGAGCACCCCGAGCACTGAGCACCCAGCACCCTGAGTATTGAGCACCCAGCACCCTGAGCACTGAGCACCCAGCACCCTGAGCACTGAGCACGCAGCACCCCGAGCACTGAGCACCCAGCACCCTGAGTACTGAGCACCCAGCACCCTGAGTACTGAGCACCCAGCACCCTGAGTACTGAGCACCCAGCACTCTGAGCACTGAGCACCCAGCACCCTGAGTACTGAGCACCCAGCACCCTGAGTACTGAGCAACCAGCACCCTGAGCACTGAGCACCCAGCACCCTGAGCACTGAGCACTGAGCACCCAGCACCCCGAGCACTGAGCACCCAGCACCCCGAGCACTGAGCACCCAGCACACTGAGCACTGAGCACCCAGCACGCTGAGCACTGAGCACCCAGCACCCTGAGTACTGAGCACCCAGCACCGTGAGAACTGAGCACACAGCACCCTGAGTACTGAGCACCGAGCACCCCGAGCACTGATCACCCAGCACCCTGAGCACTGAGCACCCTGAGGACTGAGCACCCAGCACCCTGAGCACTGAGCACCGATCACCCTGAGCACTGAGCACCCAGCACCCCGAGCACTGAGCACCCAGCACCCTGAGTACTGAGCACCCAGCACCCCGAGTACTGAGCACCCAGCACCCTGAGTACTGAGCACCCAGCACCCCGAGCACTGAGCACCCGGCACCCTGATTACTGAGCACCCTGAGTTCTGAGCACTGAGCACCCAGCACCCTGAGGACTGAGCACTAAGCACCCAGAGCACTGAGCACCCAGCACCCCGAGCACGGATCACCCAGGACCCCGAGCACTGAGTACTGAGCACCCAGCACCCTGAGTACTGAGCACCGAGCTCCCCGAGCACTGAGCACCCTGAGTACTGAGCACCCAGCACCCCGATCACTGAGCACCCAGTACCCTGAGCACTGAGCACCCAGCACCCTGAGCACTGAGCACCCAGCACCCTGAGTACTGAGCACCCAGCACGCTGAGTACTGAGCACCCAGCACCCCGAGCACTGAGAACCCAGCACCCTGAGTACTGAGCACTGAGCACCCAGCAAGGCAAGCACTGAGCACCCAGCACCCTGTGTACTGAGCACTGAGCACCCTGAGTACTAAGCACCCAGCACCCTGAGTACTGAGCACCCAGGACCCTGAGCACTGAGCACCGAGCACCCCGAGCACTGAGCACCCAGCACCCTGAGCACTCAGCACCCAGCACCCCGAGCACTGAGCACCCAGCACCCTGAGCACTGAGCACCCAGCACCCTGAGCACGGAGCACCCCGAGGACTGAGCACCCAGCACCCTGAGTACGGGGCCCCCAGCACCCTGAGTACTGAGCACCAAGCACCCTGAGCACTGAGCACCCAGCACCCCGAGAATGAGCACCCAGCACCCTGAGTACGGAGAACCGAGCACCCTGAGTACTGAGCACCCAGCACCCTTAGTACTGAGCCACCAGCACCCTGAGTACTGAGTACCCAGCACCCCGAGAATGAGCACCCAGCACCCTGAGTACTGAGCACCCAGCACCCTGAGTACTGAGCACTAAGCACCCAGAGCACTGAGCACCCAGCACCCCGAGCACGGAGCACCCAGGACCCCGAGCACTGAGTACTGAGCATCCAGCACCCTGAGTACTGAGCACCGAGCTCCCCGAACACTGAGCACCCAGCACCCTGAGCACTGACCACCCAGCACCCTGAGTACTGAGCACCCAGACCCCGAGCACTGAGCACCCAGCACCCTGAGTACTGAGCACCCTGAGTACTGAGCACCGATCACCCTGAGCACTGCGCACCCATCACCCTGAGTACTGAGCACCCAGCACCCTGAGCACTGAGCGCCCAGCACCCTGAGCACTGAGCACCCAGCACCCTGAGTACTGTTCACCCAGCACCCTGAGTACTGAGTACCCAGCACCTTGAGCACTGAGCACCCAGCACCCTGAGTACTGAGCACCGAGCACCCTGAGTACTGAGCACCCATCACCCTGAGCACTGAGCACCCAGCACCCTTAGTACTGAGCACCCAGCACCACCCTCAGCACTGAGCACCCAGCACCCCGAGCACTGAGCACCCAGCACCCTGAGCACTGTGCACCCAGCACCCCGAGTACTGAGCACCCAGCACCCCGAGTACTGAGCACCGAGCACCCGAGCACTGAGCACCCAGCACCCTGAGTACTGAGCACCCAGCACCCTGAGTACTGAGCACTGAGCACCCCGAGTACTGAGCACCCAGCACACCGAGCAATGAGCACCCAGCAACCTGAGTACTGAGAACAGATCACCCTGAGTACTGAGCACCCAGCACCCTGTGTACTGAGCCCCAGCACCCTGAGTACTGAGCACCCAGCACCCCGAGAACTGAGCACCCAGCACCCCGAGAATGAGCACCCAGCACCCTGAGTACTGAGAACCGAGCACCCTGAGTACTGAGCACCCAGATCCCTGAGTACTGAGCCCCCAGCACCCTGAGCCCTGAGCACCCAGCACCCGGAGCACTGAGCACCCAGCACCCCGAGAATGAGCACCCAGCACCCTGAGTACTGAGCACCCAGCACCCTGAGTACTGAGCACTAAGCACCCAGAGCACTGAGCACCCAGCACCCCGAGCACGGATCACCCAGGACCCCGAGCACTGAGTACTGAGCACCCAGCACCCTGAGTACTGAGCACCGAGCTCCCCGAGCACTGAGCACCCTGAGTACTGAGCACCCAGCACCCCGATCACTGAGCACCCAGTACCCTGAGCACTAAGCACCCAGCACCCTGAGCACTGAGCACCCAGCACCCTGAGTACTGAGCACCCAGCACCCCGAGCACTGAGCACCCAGCACCCTGAGTACTGAGCACTGAGCACCCAGCAAGGCAAGCACTGAGCACCCAGCACCCTGTGTACTGAGCACTGAGCACCCTGAGTACTAAGCACCCAGCACCCTGAGTACTGAGCACCCAGGACCCTGAGCACTGAGCACCGAGCACCCCGAGCACTGAGCACCCAGCACCCTGAGCACTCAGCACCCAGCACCCCGAGCACTGAGCACCCAGCACCCTGAGCACTGAGCACCCAGCACCCTGAGCACGGAGCACCCCGAGGACTGAGCACCCAGCACCCTGAGTACGGGGCCCCCAGCACCCTGAGTACTGAGCACCAAGCACCCTGAGCACTGAGCACCCAGCACCCCGAGAATGAGCACCCAGCACCCTGAGTACGGAGAACCGAGCACCCTGAGTACTGAGCACCCAGCACCCTTAGTACTGAGCCACCAGCACCCTGAGTACTGAGTACCCAGCACCCCGAGAATGAGCACCCAGCACCCTGAGTACTGAGCACCCAGCACCCTGAGTACTGAGCACTAAGCACCCAGAGCACTGAGCACCCAGCACCCCGAGCACGGAGCACCCAGGACCCCGAGCACTGGGTACTGAGCATCCAGCACCCTGAGTACTGAGCACCGAGCTCCCCGAACACTGAGCACCCAGCACCCTGAGCACTGACCACCCAGCACCCTGAGTACTGAGCAACCAGACCCCGGGCACTGAGCACCCAGCACCCCTAGCACTGTGCACCCAGCACCCTGAGTACTGAGAACCCAGCATCCTGAGCACTGAGCACCCAGCACCCTTAGTACTGAGCACCCAGCACCAGCCTCAGCACTGAGCACCCAGCACCCCGAGCACTGAGCAACCGGCACCCCGAGTACTGAGCACCCTGAGTACTGAGCACTGAGCACCCAGCACCCTGAGCACTGAGTACTGAGCACCCAGCACCCTGAGCACTGAGCACCCAGCACCCTGACCACTGAACACCCAGCACCCTGAGTACTGAGCACCCAGCACCCCAAACACTGAGCACCGAGCACCCTGAGAACTGAGCACCGAGCACCCTGAGTACTGAGCACCCAGCACCATGAGTACTGAGCCCCGAGCAACCAGAGTACTGAGCAACCTGAGTACTGAGCACCCAGCACCCCGAGAATGAGCACCCAGCACCATGAGTACTGAGCACCGAGCACCCTGAGCACTGAGCACCCAGCACCCTGAGTACTGAGCACCCAGCACACCGAGCATTGAGCACCCAGCACCCTGAGCACTGAGCACCCAGCACCCTGAGTCCTGAGCATCAAGCACGCTGAGCACTGAGCACCCAGCACACTAAGCACTGAGCACCCAGCACCCTGAGCACTGAGCACACAGCACCCTGAGTACTGAGCACCGAGCACCCCGAACACTGAGCACCGTGTACCCCGAGCACTGAGCACCCAGCACCCTGAGTACTGAGCACCCAGCACCCTGAGTACTGAGCACTGAGCACTGAGCACCCTGAGCACTGAGCACCCAACACCCTGAGCACTGAGCACCCAGCATCCTGAGCACTGAGTACTGAGCACCCAGCACCCTGAGCACTGAACACCCAGCACCCTGAGCACTGAGCACCCAGCACCCTGAGTACTGAGCACCCAGCACCCCAAACACTGAGCACCGAGCACCCTGAGAACTGAGCACCGAGCACCCTGAGTACTGAGCACCCAGCACCATGAGTACTGAGCCCCGAGCAACCAGAGTACTGAGCAACCTGAGTACTGAGCACCCAGCACCCCGAGAATGAGCACCCAGCACCATGAGTACTGAGCACCGAGCACCCTGAGCACTGAGCACCCAGCACCCTGAGTACTGAGCACCAAGCACCCTGAGTACTGAGCACCCAGGACCCTGAGTACTGAGCACCCAGCACCCTGAGTTCTGAGCACCTAGCACCCTGAGCACTGAGCACACTGAGTACTGAGCAACCAGCACCCTGAGCACTGAGCACCCAGCACCCCGAGCACTGAGCACCCAGCACCCCGAGCATTGAGCACTGAGCACCCTGAGCACTGAGGACCCAGCACCCCGAGCACTGAGCACCCAGCACCCTGAGAATTGAGCACCCAGCACACTGAGCACTGAGGACCTAGCACCCCGAGCACTGAGCACAGAGCACGCTGAGTACTGAGCACTGAGCACCCAGCACCCTGAGTACTGAGCACCCAGCACCCTGAGTACTGAGCACCCAGCACCCCGAGCACTGAGCACTGAGCACCCTGAGTACTGAGCACTGAGCACCCTTAGTACTGAGCACCAAGCACCCTGAGTACTGAGCACCCAGCAACCAGAGCACTGAGCACAGAGCACCCCGAGGACTGAGCACCCAGCACCGTGAGCACTGAGCACCCAGCACCTTGAGTACTGAGCACCGAGCACCCCGAGCACTGAGCACCCAGCACCCTGAATACTGAGCACCCAGCACCCCGAGCACTGAGCACCCAGCACCCTGAGTACTGAGCACCCAGCACCCTGAGTACTGAGCACTGAGCACCCTGAGAACTGAGCACCCAACACACCGAGCACTGAGCATCCAACACCCTGAGTACTGAGCACCCAGCACCCTGAGTACTGAGCACTCAGCACCCTGAGTACTGAGCTCCGAGCACCCCGAGCACTGGGAACCCAGCACCCTGAGCACTGAGCACCCTGAGGACTGAGCACCCAGCACCCTGTGTACTGAGCACCCAGCACCCTGAGTACTGAGCACCCAGCACCCTGAGTACAGAGCAACGATCACCCTGAGCCCTGAGCACCCAGCACCCCGAGCACTGAGCACCCAGCACCCTGAGTACTGAGCACCCTGAGTGCTGAGCACCCAGCACCCTGATTACTGAGCACCCAGCACCCTGAGCACTGAGCACCCAGCACCCTGAGTACTTAGCACCCAGCACCTGAGCACTGAGCACCCAGCACCCCGAGCACTGAGCACCCAGCACCCCGAGCACTGAGCACCGAGCACCCCGAGTACTGAGCACCCAGCACCCCGAGCACTGAGCACCCAGGACCCTGAGCACTGAGCACCCAGCACCCCAAGCACTGAGCACCCAGCACCCTGAGTACTGAGTACTGAGCACCCTGAGTACTGAGCACCCAGCACCCTGAGCACTGAGCACCCAGCACCCTGAGTACTGAGCACCGAGCACCCCGAGCACTGAGCACCCAGCACCCTGAGTACTGAGCACCCAGCACCAAAAGTACTGAGCACCGAGCATCCTGAGCACTGAGCACCGAGCACCCCGAACCCTGAGCACCCAGCACCCTGAGTACTGAGCACCCAGCACCAAGAGTACTGAGCAGCAAGCACCCCGAGCACTGAGCACCCAGCACCCTGAGTAATGAGCACCCAGCACCCCTAGGACTGAGCACCCAGCACCCTGAGCACTGAGCACCCAGCACCTTGAGTACTGAGCAGCGAGCACCCCGAGCACTGAGCACCCAGCACCCTGAATACTGAGCACCCAGCACCCTGAGCACTGAGCACACAGCACCCCGAGCACTGAGCACCCAGCACCCCGAGCACTGAGCACCCAGCACCCTGAGTACTGAGCACCCAACACCCAGAGTACTGAGCACCCAGCACCCTGAGCACTGAGCACCCAGCACCCTGAGTACTAAGCACCCAGCACCCTGAGTACTGAGCACGCAGCACCCTGAGCACTGAGCACTAAGCACACAACACCCTGAGCACTGAGCACTGAGCACCCAGCACCCCGAGCACTGAGCACCCAGCACCCCGAGCACTGAGCACCCAGCACCCTGAGCACTGAGCACCCAGCAACCTGAGCACTGAGCACCCAGCCCCCTGAGTACTGAGCACCCAGCACCATGAGTACTGAGCACCCAGCACCCTGAGTACTGAGCACTCAGCACCCTGAGTACTGAGCACCGAGCACCCCGAGCACTGAGCACCCAGCACCCTGAGCACTGAGCACCCTGAGGACTGAGCACCCAGCACCCTGAGCACTGAGCACCCAGCACCCTGAGTACTGAGCACCGATCACCCTGAGCACTGAGCACCCAGGACCCCGAGCACTGAGCACCCAGCACCCTGAGTACAGAGCACCCAGCACCCTGAGTACTGAGCACCCAGCACCCCGAGCACTGAGCACACATCACCCTGAGTACTGAGCACCCTGAGTACTGAGCACCGATCACCCTGAGCACTGCGCACCCATCACCCTGAGTACTGAGCACCCAGCACCCTGAGCACTGAGCACCCAGCACCCTGAGCACTGAGCACCCAGCACCCTGAGTACTGTTCACCCAGCACCCTGAGTTCTGAGTACCCAGCACCCTGAGCACTGAGCACCCAGCACCCTGAGTACTGAGCACCGAGCACCCTGAGTACTGAGCACCTATCACCATGAGCACTGAGCACCCAGCACCCTGAGTACTGAGCACCCAGCACCCTGAGTACTGAGCACTGAGCACCCCGAGTACTGAGCACCCAGCACCCCGAGCAATGAGCACCCAGCAACCTGAGTACTGAGAACAGATCACCCTGAGTACTGAGCACCCAGCACCCTGAGTACTGAGCCCCAGCACCCTGAGTACTGAGCACCCAGCACCCCGAGAACTGAGCACCCAGCACCCCGAGAATGAGCACCCAGCACCCTGAGTACTGAGAACCGAGCACCCTAAGTACTGAGCACCCAGAACCCTGAGTACTGAGCCCCCAGCACCCTGAGCCCTGAGCACCCAGCACCCCGAGCACTGAGCACCCAGCACCCCGAGAATGAGCACCCAGCACCCTGAGTACTGAGCACTAAGCACCCAGAGCACTGAGCACCCAGCACCCCGAGCACGGATCACCCAGGACCCCGAGCACTGAGTACTGAGCACCCAGCACCCTGAGTACTGAGCACCGAGCTCCCCGAGCACTGAGCACCCTGAGTACTGAGCACCCAGCACCCCGATCACTGAGTACCCAGTACCCTGAGCACTGAGCACCCAGCACCCTGAGCACTGAGCACCCAGCACCCTGAGTACTGAGCACCCAGCACGCTGAGTACTGAGCACCCAGCACCCCGAGCACTGAGCACCCAGCACCCTGAGTACTGAGCACTGAGCACCCAGCAAGGCAAGCACTGAGCACCCAGCACGCTGTGTACTGAGCACTGAGCACCCTGAGTACTAAGCACCCAGCACCCTGAGTACTGAGCACCCAGGACCCTGAGCACTGAGCACCGAGCACCCCGAGCACTGAGCACCCAGCACCCTGAGCACTCAGCACCCAGCACCCCGAGCACTGAGCACCCAGCACCCTGAGCACTGAGCACCCAGCACCCTGAGCACGGAGCACCCCGAGGACTGAGCACCCAGCACCCTGAGTACGGGGCCCCCAGCACCCTGAGTACTGAGCACCAAGCACCCTGAGCACTGAGCACCCAGCACCCCGAGAATGAGCACCCAGCACCCTGAGTACGGAGAACCGAGCACCCTGAGTACTGAGCACCCAGCACCCTGAGTACAGAGCAACGATCACCCTGAGCCCTGAGCACCCAGCACCCCGAGCACTGAGCACCCAGCACCCTGAGTACTGAGCACCCTGAGTGCTGAGCACCCAGCACCCTGTTTACTGAGCACCCAGCACCCTGAGCACTGAGCACCCAGCACCCTGAGTACTTAGCACCCAGCACCTGAGCACTGAGCACCCAGCACCCCGAGCACTGAGCACCCAGCACCCCGAGCACTGAGCACCGAGCACCCCGAGTACTGAGCACCCAGCACCCCGAGCACTGAGCACCCAGCACCCTGAGCACTGAGCACCCAGCACCCCAAGCACTGAGCACCCAGCACCCTGAGTACTGAGTACTGAGCACCCTGAGTACTGAGCACCCAGCACCCTGAGCACTGAGCACCCAGCACCCTGAGTACTGAGCACCGAGCACCCCGAGCACTGAGCACCCAGCATCCTGAGTACTGAGCACCCAGCACCAAAAGTCCTGAGCACCGAGCATCCTGAGCACTGAGCACCGAGCACCCCGAACCCTGAGCACCCAGCACCCTGAGTACTGAGCACCCAGCACCAAGAGTACTGAGCAGCAAGCACCCCGAGCACTGAGCACCCAGCACCCTGAGTAATGAGCACCCAGCACCCCGAGTACTGAGCACCCAGCACCGTGAGTACTGAGCACCCACCACCCTGAGTACTGAGCACCCAGCACCCTGAGCACTGAGCACAAAGCACTCTGAGTACTGAGCACCCTGAGTACTGAGCACCGAGGACCCTGAGCACTGAGCACCCAGCACCCCGAGCACTGAGCACCCAGCACCCCGAGAATGGGCACCCTGCACCCTGAGTACTGAGAACCGTGCACCCTGAGTACTGAGCACCCAGCACGCTGAGCACTGAGCACCCAGCACCCCGAGTACTGAGCACCCAGCACCCCGAGCACTGAGCACCCAGCACCCCGAGAATGAGCACCCAGCACCCTGAGTACTGAGCACCCAGCACCCTGAGTACTGAGCACCCAGCACTCTGAGCGCTGAGCACTGAGCACCCTGACCACTGAGTAATGAGCACTGAGCACCCTGAGCACTGAGCACCCAGCACACCGAGTACTGAACACCCAGCACCCTGAGTACTGAACACCCAGCACCCTGAGCACTGAGTACTGAGCACTTAGCACCCTGAGCACTGAGCACCCAGCACCCTGAGTACAGAGCACCCAGCACCCTGAGTACTGAACACCCAGCACCCTGAGTACTGAGCACCCAGCACCCCGAGCACTGAGCACCCAGCACCCCGAGCACTGAGCACCCAGCACCCTGAGTACTGAGCACCCAGCACCCTGAGTACTGAGCACCCAGCACCCTGAGCACTGAGCACCCAGCACCCTGAGTACTGAGCACCCAGCACCCTGAGTACTGAGCAACCAGCACCCTGAGCACTGAGCACTGAGCACCCAGCACCCTGAGCACTGAGCACTGAGCACCCAGCACCCCGAGTACTGAGCACCCAGCACCCCGAGCACTGAGCACAAAGCACCCTGAGCACTGAGCACCCAGCACCCTGAGCACTGAGCACCCAGCACCCTGAGTACTGAGCACCCAGCACCCTGAGTACTGAGCACTCAGCACCCTGAGTACTGAGCACAGAGCACCCCGAGCACTGAGCACCCAGCACCTTGAGCACTGAGCACCCTGAGGACTGAGCACCCAGCACCGTGAGCACTGAGCACCGATCACCCTGAGCACTGAGCACCCAGCACCCCGAGCACTGAGCACCCAGCACCCTGAGTACTGAGCACCCAGCACCCTGAGTACTGAGCACCCAGCACCCTGAGTACTGAGCACCCAGCACCCCGAGCACTGAGCACCCAGCACCCTGAGTACAGAACACCCTGAGTACTGAGCACTGAGCACCGAGCACCCTGAGTACTGAGCACCCTGAGGACTGAGCACCCAGCACCCTGAGCACTGAGCAACCAGCACCCTGAGTACTGAGCACTGATCACCCTGAGCACTGAGCACACAGCACCCCCAGCACTGAGCACCCAGCACCCTGAGTACTGAGCACCCAGCACCCTGAGCACTAAGCACCCAGCACCCTGAGTACTGAGCACTGATCACCCTGAGCAATGAGCACCCAGCACCCTGAGTATTGAGCACCCAGCACCCTGAGTACTTAGCAACCAGCACCTGAGCACTGAGCACCCAGCACCCCGAGCACTGAGCACCCAGCACCCCGAGCACTGAGCACCGAGCACCCCGAGTACTGAGCACCCATCACCCCGAGGACTGAGCACCCAGCACCCTGAGCACTGAGCACCCAGCACCCCAAGCACTGAGCACCCAGCACCCTGAGTACTGAGTACTGAGCACCCTGAGTACTGAGCACCCAGCACCCTGAGCACTGAGCACCCAGCACCCTGAGTACTGAGCACCGAGCACCCCGAGCACTGAGCACCCAGCATCCTGAGTACTGAGCACCCAGCACCAAAAGTCCTGAGCACCGAGCATCCTGAGCACTGAGCACCGAGCACCCCGAACCCTGAGCACCCAGCACCCTGAGTACTGAGCACCCAGCACCAAGAGTACTGAGCAGCAAGCACCCCGAGCACTGAGCACCCAGCACCCTGAGTAATGAGCACCCAGCACCCCGAGTACTGAGCACCCAGCACCGTGAGTACTGAGCACCCACCACCCTGAGTACTGAGCACCCAGCACCCTGAGCACTGAGCACAAAGCACTCTGAGTACTGAGCACCCTGAGTACTGAGCACCGAGGACCCTGAGCACTGAGCACCCAGCACCCCGAGCACTGAGCACCCAGCACCCCGAGAATGGGCACCCTGCACCCTGAGTACTGAGAACCGTGCACCCTGAGTACTGAGCACCCAGCACGCTGAGCACTGAGCACCCAGCACCCCGAGTACTGAGCACCCAGCACCCCGAGCACTGAGCACCCAGCACCCCGAGAATGAGCACCCAGCACCCTGAGTACTGAGCACCCAGCACCCTGAGTACTGAGCACCCAGCACTCTGAGTGCTGAGCACTGAGCACCCTGAGCACTGAGTAATGAGCACTGAGCACCCTGAGCACTGAGCACCCAGCACACCGAGTACTGAACACCCAGCACCCTGAGTACTGAACACCCAGCACCCTGAGCACTGAGTACTGAGCACTTAGCACCCTGAGCACTGAGCACCCAGCACCCTGAGTACAGAGCACCCAGCACCCTGAGTACTGAACACCCAGCACCCTGAGTACTGAGCACCCAGCACCCCGAGCACTGAGCACCCAGCACCCCGAGCACTGAGCACCCAGCACCCTGAGTACTGAGCACCCAGCACCCTGAGTACTGAGCACACAGCACCCTGAGCACTGAGCACCCAGCACCCTGAGTACTGAGCACCCAGCAC
>NW_024544583.1:0-46072 GCF_018167655.1 Microtus oregoni
GTACTGAGCACCGATCACCCCGAGCACTGAGCACCCAGCACCCAGAGAACTG
This sequence comes from Microtus oregoni, assembly GCF_018167655.1. Lineage (NCBI taxonomy): Eukaryota > Metazoa > Chordata > Mammalia > Rodentia > Cricetidae > Microtus > Microtus oregoni. Next base: position 53 of record NW_024544583.1, read on the forward strand.
AGCTCCGAGCACCCCGAGCACTGAGCACCCAGCGCCCCGAGCACTGAGCACCCAGCACCCTGAGCACTGAGCACCCAGCACGCTGAGTACTGAACACCCAGCACCCTGAGCACTGAGCACCCTGAGCACTGAGCACCCAGCACCCCGAGTACTGAGCACCCAGCACCCCGAGCACTGAGCACCCAGCGCCCCGAGCACAGAGCACCCAGCACCCCGAGCACTGAGCACTGAGCACCCTGAGCACTGAGCACCCAGCACCCCGAGTACTGAACACTGAGCACCCTGAGTACTGAGCACCCAGCACCCGGAGTACTGAGCACCCAGCGTACTGAGCACCGAGCACCCAGCACCCTGAGTACTGAGCACCCAGCACCCTGAGCACAGAGCAACCAGCACCCTGAGTACTGAGCACCCAGCGTACTGAGCACCGAGCACCCAGCACCCTGAGTACTGAGCACCCAGCACCCTGAGCACTGAGCACCCAGCACCCTGAGTACTGAGCACTGAGCACCCAGCACCCTGAGCACTGAGCACCCAGCACCCTGAGCACTGAGCACCCAGCACCCTGAGCACTGAGCACCCAGCACCCTGAGCACTGAGCACCCAGCACCCTGAGTACTGAGCACCCAACGTACTGAGCACCGAGCACCCTGAGCACTGAGCACCCAGCAACCTGAGTACTGAGCACCCAGCACCCTGAGCAATGAGCACCCTGAGTACTGAGCACCCAGCACCTTGAGCACTGAGCACCTAGCACACCGAGCACTGAGCACCCAGCACCCGGAGTACTGAGCAACCAGCACAATGTGTACTAAGCACCGAGCACCCTGAGTACTGAGCACCCAGCACCCTGAGCACTGAACACACAGCACCCTGAGTACTGAGCACCTCGAGCACTGAGCACCCAGCACCCTGAGCACTGAGCACCCAGCACCCTGAGTACTGAACACCCAGCACCCTGAGCACTGAGCACCCAACACCCTGAGTACTGAGCACCCAATGTACTGAGCACCGAGCACCCTGAGCACTGAGCACCCAGCACCCTGAGTACTGAACACCCAGCACCCTGTGCAATGAGCACCCTGAGTACTGAGCACCCAGCACCTTGAGCACTGAGCACCGAGCACACCGAGCACTGAGCACACAGCACCCGGAGTACTGAGCACCCAGCACAATGTGTACTAAAGCACCGAGCACCCTGAGTACTGAGCACCCAGCACCCTGAGCACTGAACACACAGCACCCTGAGTACTGAGCACCTCGAGCACTGAGCACCCAGCACCCTGAGCACTGAGCACCCAGCACACTCAGTACTGAACACCCAGCACACTGAGCACTGAGCACCCTGAGCACTAAGTACTGAGCACTGAGCACCCTGAGCACTGAGCACCCAGCACCCTGAGCACTGAGCACCCAGCACCCTGAGTACTGAACACCCAGCACCCTGAGCACTGAGCACCCTGAGCACTAAGTACTGAGCACTGAGCACCCTGAGCACTGAGCACCCAGCACGCCGAGTACTGAGCACCCAGCACCCCGAGCACTGAGCACCCAGCGCCCCGAGCACAGAGCACCCAGCACCCCGAGCACTGAGCACTGAGCACCCTGAGTACTGAGCACCCAGCACCCCGAGTACTGAGCACTGAGCACGCTGAGTACTCAGCACCCAGCACCCTGAGTACTGAGCACCCAGCGTACTGAGCACCGAGCACCCAGCACCCTGAGTACTGAGCACCCAGCACCCTGAGCACTGAGCACACCAGCACCCTGAGTACTGAGCACTGAGCACCCCCGAGTACTGAGCACCCAGCACCCTGAGCACTGAGCACCCAGCACCCTGAGCACTGAGCACCCAGCACCCTGAGCACTGAGCACCCAGCACCCTGAGCACTGAGCACCCAGCACCCTGAGCACTGAGCACCCAGCACCCTGAGCACTGAGCACCCAGCACCCTGAGCACTGAGCACCCAGCTCCCTGAGTACTGAGCACCCAGCACCCTGAGCAATGAGCACCCTGAGTACTGAGCACCCAGCACCTTGAGCACTGAGCACCGAGCACCCCGAGCACTGAGCACCCAGCACCCCGAGCACTGAGCACCCAGCACCCGGAGTACTGAGCACCCAGCACAATGAGTACTAAGCCACCGAGCACCCTGAGCACTGAGCACCCAGCACCCTGAGCACTGAGCACCCAGCACCCTGAGCACTGAGCACCCAGCACCCTGAGTACTGAGCACTGAGCACCCAGCACCCCGAGCACTGAGCACCCAGCACCCTGAGTACTAAGCACCCAGCACCCTGAGTACTGAGCACCCAGCACCCTGAGTACTGAGCACCCAACGTACTGAGCACCGAGCACCCTGAGCACTGAGCACCCAGCACCCTGAGTACTGAGCACCCCAGCACCCTGAGCAGTGAGCACCCTGAGTACTGAGCACCCAGCACCTTGAGCACTGAGCACCGAGAACCCCGAGCACTGAGCACCCAGCACCCGGAGTACTGAAAACCCAGCACAATGAGTACCAAGCACCGAGCACCCTGAGTACTGAGCACCCAGCACCCTGAGCACTCAACACACAGCACCCTGAGTACTGAGCACCTCGAGCACTGAGCACCCAGCACCCTGAGTACTGAGCACCGAGCACCCCCGAGCACTGAGCACCCAGCACCGCGAGCACTGAGAACCCAGCACCCCCCGAACACTGAGCACCCAGCACCCTGAGTACTGAGCACCCAGCACCCTGAGTACTGAGCACCCAGCACCCTGAGCACTGAGTACCCAGCACCCTGAGCACTGAGCACCCAGCACCCTGAGCACTGAGCACACAGCACCCTGAGCACTGAGCACAGAGCACCCTGAGTACTGAGCACTGAGCACCCAGCACCCCGAGCACTGAGCACCCAGCACCCTGAGTACTGAGCACTGCGCACCCAGCACCCCGAGCACTGAGCACCCAGCACCCTAAGCACTGAGCACCCAGCACCCGAGTACTGAGCACCCAGCACCCTGAGTACTGAGCACCCAGCACCCTGAGTACGGAGCACCCAGCACCACGAGTACTGAGCACCCAGCACCCTGAGCACTGAGCACCCAGCACCCTGAGCACTGAGCACCCAGCACCCTGAGTACTGAGCACCCAACGTACTGAGCACCGAGCACCCTGAGCACTGAGCACCCAGCACCCTGAGTACTGAGCACCCAACGTAATGAGCACCGAGCACCCTGAGCACTGAGCACCCAGCACCCTGAGTACTGAGCACCCAGCACCCTGAGCAATGAGCACCCTGAGTACTGAGCACCCAGCACCTTGAGCACTGAGCACCGAGCACCCCGAGCACTGAGCACCCAGCACCCGGAGTACTGAGAACCCAGCACAATGAGTACTAAGCACCGAGCACCCTGAGGACTGAGCACCCAGCACCCTGAGTACTGAGCACCCAGCACCCTGAGCACTGAGCACCCAGCACCCCGAGCACTGAGCACCCAGCACCCCGAGTACTGAGCACCCAGCACCCTGAGTACTGAGCACCCAGCACCCTGAGTACTGAGCACCCAGCACCCTGAGCACTGAGTACCCAGCACCCTGAGCACTGAGCACCCAGCACCCTGAGCACTGAGCACACAGCACCCTGAGCACTGAGCACCCAGCACCCTGAGTACTGAGCACTGAGCACCCAGCACCCCGAGCACTGAGCACCCAGCACCCTGAGTACTGAGCACTGCGCATCCAGCACCCTGAGCACTGAGCACCCAGCACCCCAAGCACTGAGCACCCAGCACCCGAGTACTGTGCACCCAGCAACCTGAGTACTGAGCACCCAGCACCCTGAGTACTGAGCACCCAGCACCCCGAGTACTGTGCACCCAGCACCCTGAGCACTGAGCACCCAGCACCCCGAGCACTGAGCACCCAGCACCCTGAGTACTGAGCACCCAGCACCCCGAGCACTGAGCACTGAGCACCCTGAGCACTGAGCACCCAGCACCCCGAGTACTGAGCACTGAGCACCCTGAGTACTGAGCACCCAGCACCCGGAGTACTGAGCACCCAGCGTACTGAGCACAGAGCACCCAGCACCCTGAGTACTGAGCACCCAGCACCCTGAGCACAGAGCACCCAGCACCCTGAGTACTGAGCACCCAGCGTACTGAGCACCGAGCACCCAGCACCCTGAGTACTGAGCACCCAGCACCCTGAGCACCGAGAACCCAGCACCCTGAGTACTGAGCACTGAGCACCCAGCACCCTGAGCACTGAGCACCCAGCACCCTGAGCATTGAGCACCCAGCACCCTGAGCACTGAGCACCCAGCACCCTGAGCACTGAGCACCCAGCACCCTGAGTACTGAGCACCCAACGTACTGAGCACCGAGCACCCTGAGCACTGAGCACCCAGCACCCTGAGTACAGAGCACCCAGCACCCTGAGCAATGAGCACCCTGAGTACTGAGCACCCAGCACCTTGAGCACTGAGCACCGAGCACACCGAGCACTGAGCACCCAGCACAATGTGTACTAAGCACCGAGCACCCTGAGTACTGAGCACCCAGCACCCTGAGCACTGAACACACAGCACCCTGAGTACTGAGCACCTCGAGCACTGAGCACCCAGCACCCTGAGCACTGAGCACCCAGCACGCTGAGTACTGAACACCCAGCACCCTGAGCACTGAGCACCCTGAGCACTAAGTACTGAGCACTGAGCATGCCGAGTACTGAGCACCCAGCACCCCGAGAACTGAGCACCCAGCGCCCTGAGCACAGAGCACCCAGCACCCCGAGCACTGAACACTGAGCACCCTGAGCACTAAGCACCCAGCACCCCGAGTACTGAGCACTGAGCACGCTGAGTACTCAGCACCCAGCACCCGGAGTACTGAGCACCCAGCGTACTGAGCACCGAGCACCCAGCACCCTGAGTACTGAGCACCCAGCACCCTGAGCACTGAGCACCCAGCACCCTGAGTACTGAGCACTGAGCACCCCGAGTACTGAGCACCCAGAACCCCGAGCACCGAGCACCAAGCACGCTGAGCACTGAGTACCCAGCACCCTGAGCACTGAGCACCCAGCACCCTGAGCACTGAGCACACAGCACCCTGAGCACTGAGCACCCAGCACCCTGAGTACTGAGCACTGAGCACCCAGCACCCTGAGTACTGAGCACTGCGCATCCAGCACCCTGAGCACTGAGCACCCAGCACCCCAAGCACTGAGCACCCAGCACCCGAGTACTGTGCACCCAGCAACCTGAGTACTGAGCACCCAGCACCCTGAGTACTGAGCACCCAGCACCCCGAGTACTGAGCACCCAGCACCCTGAGCACTGAGCACCCAGCACCCCGAGCACTGAGCACCCAGCACCCTGAGTACTGAGCACCCAGCACCCCGAGCACTGAGCACTGAGCACCCTGAGCACTGAGTACCCAGCACCCCGAGTACTGAGCACTGAGCACCCTGAGTACTGAGCACACAGCACCCGGAGTACTGAGCACCCAGCGTACTGAGCACAGAGCACCCAGCACCCTGAGTACTGAGCACCCAGCGTACTGAGCACCGAGCACCCAGCACCCTGAGTACTGAGCACCCAGCACCCTGAGCACCGAGAACCCAGCACCCTGAGTACTGAGCACTGAGCACCCAGCACCCTGAGCACTGAGCAAACAGCACCCTGAGCACTGAGCACCCAGCACCCTGAGCACTGAGCACCCAGCACCCTGAGCACTGAGCACCCAGCACCCTGAGTACTGAGCACCCAACGTACTGAGCACCGAGCACCCTGAGCACTGAGCACCCAGCACCCTGAGTACAGAGCACCCAGCACCCTGAGCAATGAGCACCCTGAGTACTGAGCACCCAGCACCTTGAGCACTGAGCACCGAGCACACCGAGCACTGAGCACCCAGCATCCGGAGTACTGAGCACCCAGCACAATGTGTACTAAGCACCGAGCACCCTGAGTACTGAGCACCCAGCACCCTGAGCACTGAACACACAGCACCCTGAGTACTGAGCACCTCGAGCACTGAGCACCCAGCACCCTGAGCACTGAGCACCCAGCACGCTGAGTACTGAACACCCAGCACCCTGAGCACTGAGCACCCTGAGCACTAAGTACTGAGCACTGAGCATGCCGAGTACTGAGCACCCAGCACCCCGAGAACTGAGCACCCAGCGCCCTGAGCACAGAGCACCCAGCACCCCGAGCACTGAACACTGAGCACCCTGAGCACTGAGCACCCAGCACCCCGAGTACTGAGCACTGAGCACGCTGAGTACTCAGCACCCAGCACCCTGAGTACTGAGCACCCAGCGTACTGAGCACCGAGCACCCAGCACCCTGAGTACTGAGCACCCAGCACCCTGAGCACTGAGCAGCCAGCACCCTGAGTACTGAGCACTGAGCACCCCGAGTACTGAGCACCCAGAACCCCGAGCACCGAGCACCAAGCACGCTGAGCAATGAGCACCCAGCACCCTGAGCACTGAGCACCCAGCACCCTGAGCACTGAGCACCCAGCACCCTGAGCACTGAGCACCCAGCACCCTGAGTACTGAGAACTCAACGTACTGAGCAACGAGCACCCTGAGCACTGAGCACCCAGCAACCTGAGTACTGAGCACCCAGCACCCTGAGCACTGAGCACCCTGAGCACTAAGTACTGAGCACTGAGCACCCTGAGCACTGAGCACCGGGCACCCCGAGCACTAAGCACCCAGCACCCCGAGCACAGAGCACCCAGCACCCTGAGCACTGAGCACCCAGCACCCTGAGCACTAAGCACCCAGCATCCTGAGCACTGAGCACCCAGCACCCTGAGCACTGAGCACCCAGCACCCTGAGCACTGAGCACCCAGCACCCTGAGCACTGAGCACCCAGCACAGTGAGCACTGATCACCCAGCACCTTGAGCACTGAGCACCCAGCACCCTGAGTACTGAGCACCCAACGAACTGAGCACCGAGCACCCTGAGCACTGAGCACCCAGCACCCTGAGTACTGAGCACCCAGCACCCTGAGCAATGATCAGCCTGAGTACTGAGCACCCAGCACCTTGAGCACTGAGCACCGAGCACCCCGAGCACTGAGCACCCAGCACCCGGAGTACTGAGCACCCAGCACAATGAGTACTAAGCACCGAGCACCCTGAGTACTGAGCACCCAGCACCCTGAGCACTGAGCACCCAGCACCCTGAGCACTGAGCACCCAGCACCCCGAGCACTGAGCATCCAGCACCCTGAGTACTGAGCACCCAGCAGCCTGAGCACTGAGCACCCAGCACCCTGAGCACTGAGCACCCAGCACCCTGAGTACTGAGCTCTGAGCACCTTGAGTACTGAGCACCGAGCACCCCGAGCACTGAGCACCCAGCACCCAGAGTACTGAGCACCCAGCACCCTGAGCACTGAGCACCGAGCACCCCGAGCACTGATCACCCAGCACCCTGAGTACTGAGCACCCAGCACCCTGAGCACTGAGCACCCAGCACCCTGAGTACTGAGCACCCAGCACCCTGAGTACTGAGCAACCAGCACCCTGAGCACTGAGCACTGACCACACAGCACCCTGAGCACTGAGCACTGAGCACCCAGCACCCCGAGCACTGAGCACCCAGCACCCCGAGCACTGAGCACACAGCACCCTGAGCACTGAGCACCCAGCACCCTGAGCACTGATCACGCAGCACCCTGAGCACTGAGCACCCAGCACCCTGAGTACTGAGCACCCAGCACCCTGAGCACTGAGCACACAGCACCCTGAGCACTGAGCACCCAGCACCCTGAGTACTGAGCACTGAGCACCCAGCACCCTGAGTACTGAGCACTGCGCATCCAGCACCCTGAGCACTGAGCACCCAGCACCCCAAGCACTGAGCACCCAGCACCCGAGTACTGTGCACCCAGCAACCTGAGTACTGAGCACCCAGCACCCTGAGTACTGAGCACCCAGCACCCCGAGTACTGAGCACCCAGCACCCTGAGCACTGAGCACCCAGCACCCCGAGCACTGAGCACCCAGCACCCTGAGTACTGAGCACCCAGCACCCCGAGCACTGAGCACTGAGCACCCTGAGCACTGAGCACCCAGCACCCCGAGTACTGAGCACTGAGCACCCTGAGTACTGAGCACACAGCACCCGGAGTACTGAGCACCCAGCGTACTGAGCACAGAGCACCCAGCACCCTGAGTACTGAGCACCCAGCGTACTGAGCACCGAGCACCCAGCACCCTGAGTACTGAGCACCCAGCACCCTGAGCACCGAGAACCCAGCACCCTGAGTACTGAGCACTGAGCACCCAGCACCCTGAGCACTGAGCACCCAGCACCCTGAGCACTGAGCACCCAGCACCCTGAGCACTGAGCACCCAGCACCCTGAGCACTGAGCACCCAGCACCCTGAGTACTGAGCACCCAACGTACTGAGCACCGAGCACCCTGAGCACTGAGCACCCAGCACCCTGAGTACAGAGCACCCAGCACCCTGAGCAATGAGCACCCTGAGTACTGAGCACCCAGCACTTTGAGCACTGAGCACCGAGCACACCGAGCACTGAGCACCCAGCACAATGTGTACTAAGCACCGAGCACCCTGAGTACTGAGCACCCAGCACCCTGAGCACTGAACACACAGCACCCTGAGTACTGAGCACCTCGAGCACTGAGCACCCAGCACCCTGAGCACTGAGCACCCAGCACGCTGAGTACTGAACACCCAGCACCCTGAGCACTGAGCACCCTGAGCACTAAGTACTGAGCACTGAGCATGCCGAGTACTGAGCACCCAGCACCCTGAGTACTGAGCACCCAACGTACTGAGCACCGAGCACCCTGAGCACTGAGCACCCAGCACCCTGAGTACAGAGCACCCAGCACCCTGAGCAATGAGCACCCTGAGTACTGAGCACCCAGCGCCCTGAGCACAGAGCACCCAGCACCCCGAGCACTGAACACTGAGCACCCTGAGCACTAAGCACCCAGCACCCCGAGTACTGAGCACTGAGCACGCTGAGTACTCAGCACCCAGCACCCTGAGTACTGAGCACCCAGCGTACTGAGCACCGAGCACCCAGCACCCTGAGTACTGAGCACCCAGCACCCTGAGCACTGAGCACCCAGCACCCTGAGTACTGAGCACTGAGCACCCCGAGTACTGAGCACCCAGAACCCCGAGCACCGAGCACCAAGCACGCTGAGCACTGAGTACCCAGCACCCTGAGCACTGAGCACCCAGCACCCTGAGCACTGAGCACACAGCACCCTGAGCACTGAGCACCCAGCACCCTGAGTACTGAGCACTGAGCACCCAGCACCCTGAGTACTGAGCACTGCGCATCCAGCACCCTGAGCACTGAGCACCCAGCACCCCAAGCACTGAGCACCCAGCACCCGAGTACTGTGCACCCAGCAACCTGAGTACTGAGCACCCAGCACCCTGAGTACTGAGCACCCATCACCCCGAGTACTGAGCACCCAGCACCCTGAGCACTGAGCACCCAGCACCCCGAGCACTGAGCACCCAGCACCCTGAGTACTGAGCACCCAGCACCCCGAGCACTGAGCACTGAGCACCCTGAGCACTGAGTACCCAGCACCCCGAGTACTGAGCACTGAGCACCCTGAGTACTGAGCACACAGCACCCGGAGTACTGAGCACCCAGCGTACTGAGCACAGAGCACCCAGCACCCTGAGTACTGAGCACCCAGCGTACTGAGCACCGAGCACCCAGCACCCTGAGTACTGAGCACCCAGCACCCTGAGCACCGAGAACCCAGCACCCTGAGTACTGAGCACTGAGCACCCAGCACCCTGAGCACTGAGCAAACAGCACCCTGAACACTGAGCACCCAGCACCCTGAGCACTGAGCACCCAGCACCCTGAGCACTGAGCACCCAGCACCCTGAGTACTGAGCACCCAACGTACTGAGCACCGAGCACCCTGAGCACTGAGCACCCAGCACCCTGAGTACAGAGCACCCAGCACCCTGAGCAATGAGCACCCTGAGTACTGAGCACCCAGCACCTTGAGCACTGAGCACCGAGCACACCGAGCACTGAGCACCCAGCATCCGGAGTACTGAGCACCCAGCACAATGTGTACTAAGCACCGAGCACCCTGAGTACTGAGCACCCAGCACCCTGAGCACTGAACACACAGCACCCTGAGTACTGAGCACCTCGAGCACTGAGCACCCAGCACCCTGAGCACTGAGCACCCAGCACGCTGAGTATTGAACACCCAGCACCCTGAGCACTGAGCACCCTGAGCACTAAGTACTGAGCACTGAGCATGCCGAGTACTGAGCACCCAGCACCCCGAGAACTGAGCACCCAGCGCCCTGAGCACAGAGCACCCAGCACCCCGAGCACTGAACACTGAGCACCCTGAGCACTGAGCACAGAGCACCCCGAGTACTGAGCACTGAGCACGCTGAGTACTCAGCACCCAGCACCCTGAGTACTGAGCACCCAGCGTACTGAGCACCGAGCACCCAGCACCCTGAGTACTGAGCACCCAGCACCCTGAGCACTGAGCACCCAGCACCCTGAGTACTGAGCACTGAGCACCCCGAGTACTGAGCACCCAGAACCCCGAGCACCGAGCACCAAGCACGCTGAGCAATGAGCACCCAGCACCCTGAGCACTGAGCACCCAGCACCCTGAGCACTGAGCACCCAGCACCCTGAGCACTGAGCACCCAGCACCCTGAGTACTGAGCACTCAACGTACTGAGCAACGAGCACCCTGAGCACTGAGCACCCAGCAACCTGAGTACTGAGCACCCAGCACCCTGAGCACTGAGCACCCTGAGCACTAAGTACTGAGCACTGAGCACCCTGAGCACTGAGCACCGGGCACCCGGAGCACTAAGCACCCAGCACCCCGAGCACAGAGCACCCAGCACCCTGAGCACTGAGCACCCAGCACCCTGAGCACTAAGCACCCAGCATCCTGAGCACTGAGCACCCAGCACCCTGAGCACTGAGCACCCAGCACCCTGAGCACTGAGCACCCAGCACCCTGAGCACTGAGCACCCAGCACAGTGAGCACTGATCACCCAGCACCTTGAGCACTGAGCACCCAGCACCCTGAGTACTGAGCACCCAACGAACTGAGCACCGAGCACCCTGAGCACTGAGCACCCAGCACCCTGAGTACTGAGCACCCAGCACCCTGAGCAATGATCAGCCTGAGTACTGAGCACCCAGCACCTTGAGCACTGAGCACCGAGCACCCCGAGCACTGAGCACCCAGCACCCGGAGTACTGAGCACCCAGCACAATGAGTACTAAGCACCGAGCACCCTGAGTACTGAGCACCCAGCACCCTGAGCACTGAGCACCCAGCACCCTGAGCACTGAGCACCCAGCACCCCGAGCACTGAGCATCCAGCACCCTGAGTACTGAGCACCCAGCAGCCTGAGCACTGAGCACCCAGCACCCTGAGCACTGAGCACCCAGCACCCTGAGTACTGAGCTCTGAGCACCTTGAGTACTGAGCACCGAGCACCCCGAGCACTGAGCACCCAGCACCCAGAGTACTGAGCACCCAGCACCCTGAGCACTGAGCACCGAGCACCCCGAGCACTGATCACCCAGCACCCTGAGTACTGAGCACCCAGCACCCTGAGCACTGAGCAACCAGCACCCTGAGTACTGAGCACCCAGCACCCTGAGTACTGAGCAACCAGCACCCTGAGCACTGACCACTGACCACCCAGCACCCTGAGCACTGAGCACTGAGCACCCAGCACCCCGAGCACTGAGCACCCAGCACCCCGAGCACTGAGCACACAGCACCCTGAGCACTGAGCACCCAGCACCCTGAGCACTGATCACGCAGCACCCTGAGCACTGAGCACCCAGCACCCTGAGTACTGAGCACCCAGCACCCTGAGCACTGAGCACACAGCACCCTGAGCACTGAGCACCCAGCACCCTGAGTACTGAGCACTGAGCACCCAGCACCCTGAGTACTGAGCACTGCGCATCCAGCACCCTGAGCACTGAGCACCCAGCACCCCAAGCACTGAGCACCCAGCACCCGAGTACTGTGCACCCAGCAACCTGAGTACTGAGCACCCAGCACCCTGAGTACTGAGCACCCAGCACCCCGAGTACTGAGCACCCAGCACCCTGAGCACTGAGCACCCAGCACCCCGAGCACTGAGCACCCAGCACCCTGAGTACTGAGCACCCAGCACCCCGAGCACTGAGCACTGAGCACCCTGAGCACTGAGCACCCAGCACCCCGAGTACTGAGCACTGAGCACCCTGAGTACTGAGCACACAGCACCCGGAGTACTGAGCACCCAGCGTACTGAGCACAGAGCACCCAGCACCCTGAGTACTGAGCACCCAACGTACTGAGCACCGAGCACCCTGAGCACTGAGCACCCAGCACCCTGAGTACAGAGCACCCAGCACCCTGAGCAATGAGCACCCTGAGTACTGAGCACCCAGCACCTTGAGCACTGAGCACCGAGCACACCGAGCACTGAGCACCCAGCATCCGGAGTACTGAGCACCCAGCACAATGTGTACTAAGCACCGAGCACCCTGAGTACTGAGCACCCAGCACCCTGAGCACTGAACACACAGCACCCTGAGTACTGAGCACCTCGAGCACTGAGCACCCAGCACCCTGAGCACTGAGCACCCAGCACGCTGAGTACTGAACACCCAGCACCCTGAGCACTGAGCACCCTGAGCACTAAGTACTGAGCACTGAGCATGCCGAGTACTGAGCACCCAGCACCCCGAGAACTGAGCACCCAGCGCCCTGAGCACAGAGCACCCAGCACCCCGAGCACTGAACACTGAGCACCCTGAGCACTGAGCACCCAGCACCCCGAGTACTGAGCACTGAGCACGCTGAGTACTCAGCACCCAGCACCCTGAGTACTGAGCACCCAGCGTACTGAGCACCGAGCACCCAGCACCCTGAGTACTGAGCACCCAGCACCCTGAGCACTGAGCAGCCAGCACCCTGAGTACTGAGCACTGAGCACCCCGAGTACTGAGCACCCATAACCCCGAGCACCGAGCACCAAGCACGCTGAGCAATGAGCACCCAGCACCCTGAGCACTGAGCACCCAGCACCCTGAGCACTGAGCACCCAGCACCCTGAGCACTGAGCACCCAGCACCCTGAGTACTGAGAACTCAACGTACTGAGCAACGAGCACCCTGAGCACTGAGCACCCAGCAACCTGAGTACTGAGCACCCAGCACCCTGAGCACTGAGCACCCTGAGCACTAAGTACTGAGCACTGAGCACCCTGAGCACTGAGCACCGGGCACCCCGAGCACTAAGCACCCAGCACCCCGAGCACAGAGCACCCAGCACCCTGAGCACTGAGCACCCAGCACCCTGAGCACTAAGCACCCAGCATCCTGAGCACTGAGCACCCAGCACCCTGAGCACTGAGCACCCAGCACCCTGAGCACTGAGCACCCAGCACCCTGAGCACTGAGCACCCAGCACAGTGAGCACTGATCACCCAGCACCTTGAGCACTGAGCACCCAGCACCCTGAGTACTGAGCACCCAACGAACTGAGCACCGAGCACCCTGAGCACTGAGCACCCAGCACCCTGAGTACTGAGCACCCAGCACCCTGAGCAATGATCAGCCTGAGTACTGAGCACCCAGCACCTTGAGCACTGAGCACCGAGCACCCCGAGCACTGAGCACCCAGCACCCGGAGTACTGAGCACCCAGCACAATGAGTACTAAGCACCGAGCACCCTGAGTACTGAGCACCCAGCACCCTGAGCACTGAGCACCCAGCACCCTGAGCACTGAGCACCCAGCACCCCGAGCACTGAGCATCCAGCACCCTGAGTACTGAGCACCCAGCAGCCTGAGCACTGAGCACCCAGCACCCTGAGCACTGAGCACCCAGCACCCTGAGTACTGAGCTCTGAGCACCTTGAGTACTGAGCAGCGAGCACCCCGAGCACTGAGCACCCAGCACCCAGAGTACTGAGCACCCAGCACCCTGAGCACTGAGCACCGAGCACCCCGAGCACTGATCACCCAGCACCCTGAGTACTGAGCACCCAGCACCCTGAGCACTGAGCACCCAGCACCCTGAGTACTGAGCACCCAGCACCCTGAGTACTGAGCAACCAGCACCCTGAGCACTGAGCACTGACCACACAGCACCCTGAGCACTGAGCACTGAGCACCCAGCACCCCGAGCACTGAGCACCCAGCACCCCGAGCACTGAGCACACAGCACCCTGAGCACTGAGCACCCAGCACCCTGAGCACTGATCACGCAGCACCCTGAGCACTGAGCACCCAGCACCCTGAGTACTGAGCACCCAGCACCCTGAGCACTGAGCACACAGCACCCTGAGCACTGAGCACCCAGCACCCTGAGTACTGAGCACTGAGCACCCAGCACCCTGAGTACTGAGCACTGCGCATCCAGCACCCTGAGCACTGAGCACCCAGCACCCCAAGCACTGAGCACCCAGCACCCGAGTACTGTGCACCCAGCAACCTGAGTACTGAGCACCCAGCACCCTGAGTACTGAGCACCCAGCACCCCGAGTACTGAGCACCCAGCACCCTGAGCACTGAGCACCCAGCACCCCGAGCACTGAGCACCCAGCACCCTGAGTACTGAGCACCCAGCACCCCGAGCACTGAGCACTGAGCACCCTGAGCACTGAGAAGCCAGCACCCCGAGTACTGAGCACTGAGCACCCTGAGTACTGAGCACACAGCACCCGGAGTACTGAGCACCCAGCGTACTGAGCACAGAGCACCCAGCACCCTGAGTACTGAGCACCCAGCGTACTGAGCACCGAGCACCCAGCACCCTGAGTACTGAGCACCCAGCACCCTGAGCACCGAGAACCCAGCACCCTGAGTACTGAGCACTGAGCACCCAGCACCCTGAGCACTGAGCACCCAGCACCCTGAGCACTGAGCACCCAGCACCCTGAGCACTGAGCACCCAGCACCCTGAGCACTGAGCACCCAGCACCCTGAGTACTGAGCACCCAACGTACTGAGCACCGAGCACCCTGAGCACTGAGCACCCAGCACCCTGAGTACAGAGCACCCAGCACCCTGAGCAATGAGCACCCTGAGTACTGAGCACCCAGCACCTTGAGCACTGAGCACCGAGCACACCGAGCACTGAGCACCCAGCATCCGGAGTACTGAGCACCCAGCACAATGTGTACTAAGCACCGAGCACCCTGAGTACTGAGCACCCAGCACCCTGAGCACTGAACACACAGCACCCTGAGTACTGAGCACCTCGAGCACTGAGCACCCAGCACCCTGAGCACTGAGCACCCAGCACGCTGAGTACTGAACACCCAGCACCCTGAGCACTGAGCACCCTGAGCACTAAGTACTGAGCACTGAGCATGCCGAGTACTGAGCACCCAGCACCCCGAGAACTGAGCACCCAGCGCCCTGAGCACAGAGCAACCAGCACCCCGAGCACTGAACACTGAGCACCCTGAGCACTGAGCACCCAGCACCCCGAGTACTGAGCACTGAGCACGCTGAGTACTCAGCACCCAGCACCCTGAGTACTGAGCACCCAGCGTACTGAGCACCGAGCACCCAGCACCCTGAGTACTGAGCACCCAGCACCCTGAGCACTGAGCACCCAGCACCCTGAGTACAGAGCACTGAGCACCCCGAGTACTGAGCACCCAGAACCCCGAGCACCGAGCACCAAGCACGCTGAGCAATGAGCACCCAGCACCCTGAGCACTGAGCACCCAGCACCCTGAGCACTGAGCACCCAGCACCCTGAGCACTGAGCACCCAGCACCCTGAGTACTGAGCACTCAACGTACTGAGCAACGAGCACCCTGAGAACTGAGCACCCAGCAACCTAAGTACTGAGCACCCAGCACCCTGAGCACTGAGCACCCTGAGCACTAAGTACTGAGCACTGAGCACCCTGAGCACTGAGCACCGGGCACCCCGAGCACTAAGCACCCAGCACCCCGAGCACAGAGCACCCAGCACCCTGAGCACTGAGCACCCAGCATCCTGAGCACTAAGCACCCAGCATCCTGAGCACTGAGCACCCAGCACCCTGAGCACTGAGCACCCAGCACCCTGAGCACTGAGCACCCAGCACCCTGAGCACTGAGCACCCAGCACAGTGAGCACTGATCACCCAGCACCTTGAGCACTGAGCACCCAGCACCCTGAGTACTGAGCACCCAACGAACTGAGCACCGAGCACCCTGAGCACTGAGCACCCAGCACCCTGAGTACTGAGCACCCAGCACCCTGAGCAATGATCAGCCTGAGTACTGAGCACCCAGCACCTTGAGCACTGAGCACCGAGCACCCCGAGCACTGAGCACCCAGCACCCGGAGTACTGAGCACCCAGCACAATGAGTACTAAGCACCGAGCACCCTGAGTACTGAGCACCCAGCACCCTGAGCACTGAGCACCCAGCACCCTGAGCACTGAGCACCCAGCACCCCGAGCACTGAGCATCCAGCACCCTGAGTACTGAGCACCCAGCAGCCTGAGCACTGAGCACCCAGCACCCTGAGCACTGAGCACCCAGCACCCTGAGTACTGAGCTCTGAGCACCTTGAGTACTGAGCACCGAGCACCCCGAGCACTGAGCACCCAGCACCCAGAGTACTGAGCACCCAGCACCCTGAGCACTGAGCACCGAGCACCCCGAGCACTGATCACCCAGCACCCTGAGTACTGAGCACCCAGCACCCTGAGCACTGAGCACCCAGCACCCTGAGTACTGAGCACCCAGCACCCTGAGTACTGAGCAACCAGCACCCTGAGCACTGAGCACTGACCACCCAGCACCCTGAGCACTGAGCACTGAGCACCCAGCACCCCGAGCACTGAGCACCCAGCACCCCGAGCACTGAGCACACAGCACCCTGAGCACTGAGCACCCAGCACCCTGAGCACTGATCACGCAGCACCCTGAGCACTGAGCACCCAGCACCCTGAGTACTGGGCACCCAGCACCCTGAGTACTGAGCACTCAGCACCCTGAGTACTGAGCACCGAGCACCCCGAGCACTGAGCACCCAGCACCCTGAGCACAGAGCACCCTGAGGACTGAGCACCCAGCACCCTGAGTACTGAGCACCCAGCACCCTGAGTACTGAGCACCGATCACCCTGAGCACTGAGCATCCAGACCCCGAGCACTGAGCACCCAGCACCCTGAGTACTGAGCACCCAGGACCCCGAGCACTGAGCACCCAGCACCCTTAGTACTGAGCACCCTGAGTACTGAGCACCGATCACCCTGAGCACTGAGCTCCCAGCACCCTGAGTACTGAGCACCCAGCACCCTGAGCACTTAGCACCCAGCACCCTGAGTACTGAGCACCCAGCACCCTGAGCACTGAGCACCCAGCACCCTGAGTACTGAGCACCCAGCACCCTGAGAACTGAGCACCCAGCACCCCGAGAATGAGCACCCAGCACCCCGAGTACTGAGCACCAAGCACCCTGAGCACTGAGTACCCAGCACCCTGAGCACTGAGTACCCAGCACCCTGAGTACTGAGCACTGAGCACCCCGAGTACTGAGCACCCAGCACCCCGAGCACAGAGCACCCAGCACCCTGAGCACTGAGCACCCAGTACCCTGAGCACTGTGCACCCAGCACCATGAACACTGAGCACCCAGCACCCTGAGCACTGAGCACCCAACGTACTGAGCACCCAGCACCCTGAGCACTGAGCAGCCAGCACCCTGAGTACTGAGCACCCAGCACCCTGAGCACTGAGCACCCAGCACCCTGAGTACTGAGCACTGTGCACCCCGAGTACTGAGCACCGGGCACCCCGAGCACTAAGCACCCAGCACCCCGAGCACCGAGCACCCAGCACCCTGAGTACTGAGCACCCAGCACCATGAGCGCTAAGCACCCAGCACCCTGAGCACTGAGCACCCAGCACCCTGAGCACTGAGCACCCAGCACCCTGAGCACTGAGCACCCAGCACCCTGAGCACTGAGCACCCAGCACCCTGAGCACTGAGCACATAGCACCCCGAGCACTGAGCACCCAGCACCTTGAGTACTGAGCACTGCGCACCCAGCACCCCGAGCACTGAGCACCCAGGACCCCAAGCACTGAGCACCCAGCACCCGAGTACTGAGCACCCAGCACCCTGAGTACTGAGCACCCAGTACTCCGAGTACTGAGCACCCAGCACCCTGAGTACTGAGCACCCAGCACCCTGAGTACTGAGCACCCAGCACCCTGAGCACTGAGCACACAACACCCTGAGTACTGAGCACCGATCACCCCGAGCACTGAGCACCCAGCGCCCCGAGCACTGAGCACCCAGCACCCTGAGCACTGAGCACCCAGCACCCTGAGTACTGAACACCCAGCACCCTGAGCACTGAGCACCCTGAGCACTGAGTACTGAGCACTGAGCACCCTGAGCACTGAGCACCCAGCACCCCGAGTACTGAGCAGCCAGCACCCCGAGCACTGAGCACCCAGCGCCCCGAGCACAGAGCACCCAGCACCCCGAGCACTGAGCACTGAGCACCCTGAGCACTGAGCACCCAGCACCCCGAGTACTGAGCACTGAGCACCCTGAGTACTGAGCACCCAGCACCCTGAGTAATGAGCACCCAGCACCCTGAGTACTGAGCACCCAGCACCCTGAGCACTGAGCACCCAGTACCCAGAGTACTGAGCACCCAGCGTACTGAGCACCGAGCACCGAGCACCCTGAGTACTGAGCACCCAGCACCCTGAGCACCCAGCACCCTGATCACTGAGCAGCCAGCAGCCTGAGCACTGAGCACCCAGCACCCTGAGCACTGAGCACCCAGCACCCTGAGCACTGAGCACACAGCACCCTGAGTACTGAGCACCCAACGTACTGAGCACCGAGCACCCTGAGCACTGAGCACCCAGCACCCTGAGTACTGAGCACCCAGCAGCCTGAGCAATGAGCACCCTGAGTACTGAGCACCCAGCACCTTGAGCACTGAGCACCGAGCACACCGAGCACTGAGCACCCAGCACCCGGAGTACTGAGCAACCAGCACAATGAGTACTAAGCACCGAGCAACCTGAGTAATGAGCACCCAGCACCCTGAGCACTGAACTCACAGCACCCTGAGTACTGAGCACCTCGAGCACTGAGCACCCAGCACCGCGAGCACTGAGCACCCAGCTCCCCGAGCACTGAGTACCCAGCACCCTGAGTACTGAGCACCCAGCACCCTGAGCACTGAGCACACAGCACCCTGAGCAATGAGCACCCAGCACTCTGAGTACTGAGCACTGAGCACCCAGCACCCGAGCACTGAGCACCCAGCACCCTGAGTACTGAGCACTGCGCACCCAGCACCCCGAGCACTGAGCACCCAGCACCCCAAGCACTGAGCACCCAGCACCCGAGTACTGAGCACCCAGCCCCCTGAGTACTGAGCACCCAGCACCCCGAGTACTGAGCACCCAGCACCCTGAGTACTGAGCACCCAGCACCCTGAGCACTGAGCAACCAGCACCCCGAGCACTGAGCACCCAGCTCCCTGAGTACTGAGCAAGCAGCACCCTGAGCACTGAGCTCCCAGCACCCCGAGCACTGAGCACCCAGTACCCTGAGTAGTGAGCACCCATGTACTGAGCACAGAGCACCCCGAGCACTGAGCACCCAGCACTCTGAGTACTGAGCACCGATCAACCCTAGGACTGAGCACCCAGCACCCTGAGTCCTGAGCTCCGAGCACCCCGAGCACTGAGCACCCAGCGCCCCGAGCACTGAGCACCCAGCATCCTGAGCACTGAGCACCCAGCACCCTGAGTACTGAACACCCAGCACCCTGAGCACTGAGCACCCTGAGCACTAAGTACTGAGCACTGAGCACCCTGAGCACTGAGCACCCAGCACCCCGAGTACTGAGCACCCAGCACCCCGAGCACTGAGCACCCAGCGCCCCGAGCACAGAGCACCCAGCACCCAGAGCACTGAGCACCCAGCACCCTGAGCACTGAGCACCCACCCCCCCGAGTACTGAGCACTGAGCACGCTGAGTACTGAGCACCCAGCACCCTGAGTACTGAGCACCCAGCGTACTGAGCACCGAGCACCCAGCACCATGAGCACTGAGCACCCAGCACCCTGAGTACTGAGCACCCAACGTACTGAGCACCGAGCACCCTGAGCACTGAGCACCCAGCACCCTGAGTACTGAGCACCCAGCAGCCTGAGCAATGAGCACCCTGAGTACTGAGCACCCAGCACATTGAGCACTGAGCAACGACCACACCGAGCACTGAGCACCCTGCACCCGGAGTACTGAGCACCCAGCACAATGAGTACTAAGCACCGAGCACCCTGAGTACAGAGCACCCAGCACCCTGAGCACTGAACACACAGCACCCTGACTACTGAGCACCTCGAGCACTGAGCACCCAGCACCCTGAGTACTGAGCACCGAGCACCCCGAGCACTGAGCACCCAGCACCGCGAGCACTGCGCACCCAGCACCCCGAGCACTGAGCACCCAGCACCCTGAGTACTGAGCACCCAGCACCCTGAGTACTGAGCACCCAGCACCCTGAGCACTGAGTACCCAGCACCCTGAGCACTGAGCACCCAGCACCCTGAGCACTGAGCACACAGCACCCTGAGCACTGAGCACCCAGCACCCTGAGTACTGCGCACTGCGCACCCAGCACCCCGAGCACTGAGCACCCACCACCCCAAGCACTGAGCACCCAGCACCCGAGTACTGAGCACCCAGCACCCTGAGTACTGAGCACCCAGCACCCTGAGTACTGAGCACCCAGCACCCCGATTACTGAGCACCCAGCACCTTGAGTACTGAGCACCCAGCACCCTGAGCACTGAGCACCCAGCACCCCGAGCACTGAGCACCCAGCTCCCTGAGTACTGAGCACCCAGCACCCTGAGCACTGAGCACCCAGCACCTTGAGCACTGAGCACCCAGCACCCTGAGTAGTGAGCACCCAACGTACTGAGCACCGAGCACCCCGAGCACTGAGCACCCAGCACTCTGAGTACTGAGCACCGATCAACCCGAGCACTGAGCACCCAGCACCCTGAGTACTGAGCACCGAGCACCCCGCGCACTGAGCACCCAGCGCCCCGAGCACTGAGCACCCAGCACCCTGAGCACTGAGCACCCAGCACCCTGAGTACTGAGCACCCAGCACCCTGAGCACTGAGTACCCAGCACCCTGAGCACTGAGAACCCAGCACCCTGAGTACTGAGCACCGAGCACCCCGCGCACTGAGCACCCAGCACCCCGAGCACTGAGCACCCAGCACCCTGAGTACTGAGCACCCAGCACCCTGAGTACTGAGCACCCAGCACCCTGAGCACTGAGTACCCAGCACCCTGAGCACTGAGCACCCAGCACCCTGAGCACTGAGCACACAGCACCCTGAGCACTGAGCACCCAGCACCCCGAGCACTGAGCACCCACCACCCCAAGCACTGAGCACCCAGCACCCGAGTACTGAGCACCCAGCACCCTGAGTACTGAGCACCCAGCACCCTGAGTACTGAGCACCCAGCACCCCGATTACTGAGCACCCAGCACCTTGAGTACTGAGCACCCAGCACCCTGAGCACTGAGCACCCAGCACCCCGAGCACTGAGCACCCAGCTCCCTGAGTACTGAGCACCCAGCACCCTGAGCACTGAGCACCCAGCACCTTGAGCACTGAGCACCCAGCACCCTGAGTAGTGAGCACCCAACGTACTGAGCACCGAGCACCCCGAGCACTGAGCACCCAGCACTCTGAGTACTGAGCACCGATCAACCCGAGCACTGAGCACCCAGCACCCTGAGTACTGAGCACCGAGCACCCCGCGCACTGAGCACCCAGCGCCCCGAGCACTGAGCACCCAGCACCCTGAGCACTGAGCACCCAGCACCCTGAGTACTGAACACCCAGCACCCTGAGCACTGAGCACCCTGAGCACTAAGTACTGAGCACTGAGCACCCTGAGCACTGAGCACCCAGCACCCCGAGTACTGAGCACCCAGCACCCCGAGCACTGAGCACCCAGCGCCCCGAGCACAGAGCACCCAGCACCCCGAGCACTGAGCACTGAGCACCCAGCACCCCGAGTACTGTGCACTGAGCACGCTGAGTACTGAGCATCCAGCACCCTGAGTACTGAGCACCCAGCGTACTGAGCACCGAGCACCCAGCACCCTGAGTACTGAGCACCCAGCACCCTGAGCACTGAGCACCCAGCACCCTGAGTACTGAGCACTGAGCACCCCGAGTACTGAGCACCCAGAACCCCGAGCACCGAGCACCCAGCACCCTGAGCACTGAGCACCCAGCACCCTGAGCACTGAGCACCCAGCACCCTGAGTACTGAGCACCCAACGTACTGAGCACCGAGCACCCTGAGCACTGAGCACCCAGCAACCTGAGTTCTGAGCACCCTGGAACCTGAGCACTGAGCACCCAGCACCCTGAGTACTGAGCACTGATCACCCCGAGTACTGAGCACCGGGCAGCCCGAGCACTAAGCACCCAGCACCCCGAGCACCGAGCACCCTGCACCCTGAGCACTGAGCACCCAGCACCCTGAGCACTAAGCACCCAGCACCCTGAGCACTGAGCACCCAGCACCCTGAGCACTGAGCACCCAGCACCCTGAGCACTGAGCACCCGGCACCCTGAGCACTGAGCACCCAGCACCGTGAGCACTGAGCACCCAGCACCCTGAGCACTGAGCACCCAGCACCCTGAGTACTGAGCACCCAATGAACTGAGCACCGAGCACCCTGAGCACTGAGCAACCAGCACCCTGAGTACTGAGCACCCAGCAGCCTGAGCAATGAGCACCCTGAGTACTGAGCACCCAGCACATTGAGCACTGAGCAACGAGGACACCGAGCACTGAGCACCCTGCACCCGGAGTACTGAGCACCCAGCACAATGAGTACTAAACACCGAGCACCCTGAGTACAGAGCACCCAGCACCCTGAGCACTGAACACACAGCACCCTGAGTACTGAGCACCTCGAGCACTGAGCACCCAGCACCCTGAGTACTGAGCACCGAGCACCCCGAGCACTGAGCACCCAGCACCGCGAGCACTGCGCACCCAGCACCCCGAGCACTGAGCACCCAGCACCCTGAGTACTGAGCACCCAGCACCCTGAGTACTGAGCACCCAGCACCCTGAGCACTGAGTACCCAGCACCCTGAGCACTGAGCACCCAGCACCCTGAGCACTGAGCACACAGCACCCTGAGCACTGAGCACCCAGCACCCTGAGTACTGAGCACTGAGCACCCAGCACCCCGAGCACTGAGCACCCAGCACCCTGAATACTGCGCACTGCGCACCCAGCACCCCGAGCACTGAGCACCCACCACCCCAAGCATTGAGCACCCAGCACCCGAGTACTGAGCACCCAGCACCCTGAGTACTGAGCACCCAGCACCCTGAGTACTGAGCACCCAGCACCCCGAGTACTGAGCACCCAGCACTTTGAGTACTGAGCACCCAGCACCCTGAGCACTGAGCACCCAGCACCCCGAGCACTGAGCACCCAGCTCCCTGAGTACTGAGCACCCAGCACCCTGAGCACTGAGCACCCAGCACCCTGAGCACTGAGCACCCAGCACCCTGAGTAGTGAGCACCCAACGTACTGAGCACCGAGCACCCCGAGCACTGAGCACCCAGCACTCTGAGTACTGAGCACCGATCAACCCGAGCACTGAGCACCCAGCACCCTGAGTACTGAGCACCGAGAACCCCGCGCACTGAGCACACAGCGCCCCGAGCACTGAGCACCCAGCACCCTGAGCACTGAGCACCCAGCACCCTGAGTACTGAACACCCAGCACCCTGAGCACTGAGCACCCTGAGCACTAAGTACTGAGCACTGAGCACCCTGAGCACTGAGCACCCAGCACCCCGAGTACTGAGCACCCAGCACCCCGAGCACTGAGCACCCAGCGCCCCGAGCACAGAGCACCCAGCACCCCGAGCAATGAGCACTGAGCACCCAGCACCCCGAGTACTGTGCACTGAGCACGCTGAGTACTGAGCATCCAGCACCCTGAGTACTGAGCACCCAGCGTACTGAGCACCGAGCACCCAGCACCCTGAGTACTGAGCACCAAGCACCCTGAGCACTGAGCACCCAGCACCCTGAGTACTGAGCACTGAGCACCCCGAGTACTGAGCACCCAGAACCCCGAGCACCGAGCACCCAGCACCCTGAGCAATGAGCACCCAGCACCCTGAGCACTGAGCACCCAGCACCCTGAGCACTGAGCACCCAGCACCCTGAGCACTGAGCACCCAGCACCCTGAGCACTGAGCACCCAGCACCCTGAGTACTGAGCACCCAACGTACTGAGCACCGAGCACCCTGAGCACTGAGCACCCAGCAACCTGAGTTCTGAGCACCCTGGAACCTGAGCACTGAGCACCCAGCACCCTGAGTACTGAGCACTGAGCACCCCGAGTACTGAGCACCGGGCAGCCCGAGCACTAAGCACCCAGCACACCGAGCACCGAGCACCCAGCAGCCTGAGCACTGAGCACCTAGCACCCTGAGCACTAAGCACCCAGCACCCTGAGCACTGAGCACCCAGCACCCTGAGCACTGAGCACCCAGCACCCTGAGCACTGAGCACCCGGCACCCTGAGCACTGAGCACCCAGCACCATGAGCACTGAGCACCCAGCACCCTGAGCACTGAGCACCCAGCACCCTGAGTACTGAGCACCCAATGAACTGAGCACCGAGCACCCTGAGCACTGAGCAACCAGCACCCTGAGTACTGAGCACCCAGCACCCTGAGCAATGAGCACCCTGAGTACTGAGCACCCAGCACCTTGAGCACTGAGCACCGAGCACCCCGAGCACTGAGCACCCAGCACCCGGAGTACTGAGCACCCAGCACAATGAGTACTAAGCACCGAGCACCCTGAGTACTGAGCACCCAGGACCCTGAGCACTGAACACACAGCACCCTGAGTACTGAGCACCTTGAGCACTGAGCACCCAGCACCCTGAGTACTGAGCACCGAGCACCCCGAGCACTGAGCACCCAGCAGCGCGAGCACTGAGCACCCAGCACCCCGAGCACTGAGCACCCAGCACCCTGAGTACTGAGCACCCAGCACCCTGAGCACTGAGCACACAGCACCCTGAGCACTGAGTACCCAGCACCCTGAGCACTGAGCACCCAGCACCCTGAGCACTGAGCACACAGCACCCTGAGCACTGAGCACCCTGCACCCTGAGTACTGAGCACTGAGCACCCAGCACCCCAAGCACTGAGCACCCAGCACCCTGAGTACTGAGCACTGCGCACCCAGCACCCTGAGAACTGAGCACCCAGCACCCGAGTACTGAGCACCCAGCACCCTGAGTACTGAGCACCCAGCACCCTGAGTACTGAGCACCCAGCACCTTGAGCACTGAGCACCGAGCACACCGAGCACTGAGCACCCAGCACCCGGAGTACTGAGCAACCAGCACAATGAGTACTAAGCACCGAGCACCCTGAGTAATGAGCACCCAGCACCCTGAGCACTGAACTCACAGCACCCTGAGTACTGAGCACCTCGAGCACTGAGCACCCAGCACCCTGAGTACTGAGCACCGAGCACCCCGAGCACTGAGCACCCAGCACCGCGAGCACTGAGCACCCAGCACCCCGAGCACTGAGTACCCAGCACCCTGAGTACTGAGCACCCAGCACCCTGAGTACTGAGCACCCAGCACCCTGAGCACTGAGTACATAGCACCCTGAGCACTGAGCACCCAGCACCCTGAGCACTGAGCACACAGCACCCTGAGCAATGAGCACCCAGCACCCTGAGTACTGAGCACTGAGCACCCAGCACCCGAGCACTGAGCACCCAGCACCCTGAGTACTGAGCACTGCGCACCCAGCACCCCGAGCACTGAGCACCCAGCACCCCAAGCACTGAGCACCCAGCACCCGAGTACTGAGCACCCAGCACCCTGAGTACTGAGCACCCAGCACCCCGAGTACTGAGCACCCAGCACCCTGAGTACTGAGCACCCAGCACCCTGAGCACTGAGCAACCAGCACCCCGAGCACTGAGCACCCAGCTCCCTGAGTACTGAGCACCCAGCACCCTGAGCACTGAGCTCCCAGCACCCCGAGCACTGAGCACCCAGTACCCTGAGTAGTGAGCACCCAACGTACTGAGCACAGAGCACCCCGAGCACTGAGCACCCAGCACTCTGAGTACTGAGCACCGATCATCCCTAGCACTGAGCACCCAGCACCCTGAGTACTGAGCTCCGAGCACCCCGAGCACTGAGCACCCAGCGCCCCGAGCACTGAGCACCCAGCATCCTGAGCACTGAGCACCCAGCACCCTGAGTACTGAACACCCAGCACCCTGAGCACTGAGCACCCTGAGCACTAAGTACTGAGCACTGAGCACCCTGAGCACTGAGCACCCAGCACCCTGAGTACTGAGCACCCAGCACCCCGAGCACTGAGCACCCAGCGCCCCGAGCACAGAGCACCCAGCACCCAGAGCTCTGAGCACCCAGCACCCTGAGCACTGAGCACCCACCCCCCCGAGTACTGAGCACTGAGCACGCTGAGTACTGAGCACCAAGCACCCTGAGTACTGAGCACCCAGCGTACTGAGCACCGAGCACCCAGCACCCTGAGCACTGAGCACCCAGCACCCTGAGTACTGAGCACCCAACGTACTGAGCACCGAGCACCCTGAGCACTGAGCACCCAGCACCCTGAGTACTGAGCACCCAGCAGCCTGAGCAATGAGCACCCTGAGTAATGAGCACCCAGCACATTGAGCACTGAGCAACGACCACACCGAGCACTGAGCACCCTGCACCCGGAGTACTGAGCACCCAGCACAATGAGTACTAAGCACCGAGCACCCTGAGTACAGAGCACCCAGCACCCTGAGCACTGAACACACAGCACCCTGAGTACTGAGCACCTCGAGCACTGAGCACCCAGCACCCTGAGTACTGAGCACCGAGCACCCCGAGCACTGAGCACCCAGCACCGCGAGCACTGCGCACCCAGCACCCCGAGCACTGAGCACCCAGCACCCTGAGTACTGAGCACCCAGCACCCTGAGTACTGAGCACCCAGCACCCTGAGCACTGAGTACCCAGCACCCTGAGCACTGAGCACCCAGCACCCTGAGCACTGAGCACACAGCACCCTGAGCACTGAGCACCCAGCACCCTGAGTACTGAGCACTGAGCACCCAGCACCCCGAGCACTGAGCACCCAGCACCCTGAATACTGCGCACTGCGCACCCAGCACCCCGAGCACTGAGCACCCACCACCCCAAGCACTGAGCACCCAGCACCCGAGTACTGAGCACCCAGCACCCTGAGTACTGAGCACCCAGCACCCTGAGTACTGAGCACCCAGCACCCTGAGCACTGAGTACATAGCACCCTGAGCACTGAGCACCCAGCACCCTGAGCACTGAGCACACAGCACCCTGAGCAATGAGCACCCAGCACCCTGAGTACTGAGCACTGAGCACCCAGCACCCGAGCACTGAGCACCCAGCACCCTGAGTACTGAGCACTGCGCACCCAGCACCCCGAGCACTGAGCACCCAGCACCCCAAGCACTGAGCACCCAGCACCCGAGTACTGAGCACCCAGCACCCTGAGTACTGAGCACCCAGCACCCCGAGTACTGAGCACCCAGCACCCTGAGTACTGAGCACCCAGCACCCTGAGCACTGAGCAACCAGCACCCCGAGCACTGAGCACCCAGCTCCCTGAGTACTGAGCACCCAGCACCCTGAGCACTGAGCTCCCAGCACCCCGAGCACTGAGCACCCAGTACCCTGAGTAGTGAGCACCCAACGTACTGAGCACCGAGCACCCTGAGCACTGAGCACCCAGCACTCTGAGTACTGAGCACCGATCAACCCTAGCACTGAGCACCCAGCACCCTGAGTACTGAGCTCCGAGCACCCCGAGCACTGAGCACCCAGCGCCCCGAGCACTGTGCACCCAGCATCCTGAGCACTGAGCACCCAGCACCCTGAGTACTGAACACCCAGCACCCTGAGCACTGAGCACCCTGAGCACTAAGTACTGAGCACTGAGCACCCTGAGCACTGAGCACCCAGCACCCCGAGTACTGAGCACCCAGCACCCCGAGCACTGAGCACCCAGCGCCCCGAGCACAGAGCACCCAGCACCCAGAGCACTGAGCACCCAGCACCCTGAGCACTGAGCACCCACCCCCCCGAGTACTGAGCACTGAGCACGCTGAGTACTGAGCACCCAGCACCCTGAGTACTGAGCACCCAGCGTACTGAGCACCAAGCACCCAGCACCCTGAGCGCTGAGCACCCAGCACCCTGAGTACTGAGCACCCAACGTACTGAGCACCGAGCACCCTGAGTACTGAGCACTGAGCACCCCGAGCACTGAGCACCCAGCACCGCGAGCACTGCGCACCCAGCAGCCCGAGCACTGAGCACCCAGCACCCTGAGTACTGAGCACCCAGCACCCTGAGTACTGAGCACCAAGCACCCTGAGCACTGAGTACCCAGCACCCTGAGCACTGAGCACCCAGCACCCTGAGCACTGAGCACACAGCACCCTGAGCACTGAGCACCCAGCACCCTGAGTACTGAGCACTGAGCACCCAGCACCCCGAGCACTGAGCACCCAGCACCCTGAATACTGCGCACTGCGCACCCAGCACCCCGAGCACTGAGCACCCACCACCCCAAGCACTGAGCACCCAGCACCCGAGTACTGAGCACCCAGCACCCTGAGTACTGAGCACCCAGCACCCTGAGTACTGAGCGCCCAGCACCCCGAGTACTGAGCACCCAGCACCTTGAGTACTGAGCACCCAGCACCCTGAGCACTGAGCACCCAGCACCCCGAGCACTGAGCACCCAGCTCCCTGAGTACTGAGCACCCAGCACCCTGAGCAATGAGCACCCAGCACCCTGAGCACTGAGCACCCAGCACCCTGAGTAGTGAGCACCCAACGTACTGAGCACCGAGCACCCCGAGCACTGAGCACCCAGCACTCTGAGTACTGAGCTCCGATCAACGCGAGCACTGAGCACCAAGCACCCTGAGTACTGAGCTCCGAGCACCCCGAGCACTGAGCACCCAGCGCCCCGAGCACTGAGCACCCAGCACCCTGAGCACTGAGCACCCAGCACCCTGAGTACTGAACACCCAGCACCCTGAGCACTGAGCACCCTGAGCACTAAGTACTGAGCACTGAGCACCCTGAGCACTGAGCACCCAGCACCCCGAGTACTGAGCACCCAGCACCCTGAGCACTGAGCACCCAGCACCCTGAGCACTGAGCACCCAGCACCCTGAGCACTGAGCACCCAGCACCCTGAGTACTGAGCACCCAACGTACTGAGCACCGAGCACCCTGAGCACTGAGCACCCAGCAACCTGAGTTCTGAGCACCCTGGAACCTGAGCACTGAGCACCCAGCACCCTGAGTACTGAGCACTGAGCACCCCGAGTACTGAGCACCGGGCAGCCCGAGCACTAAGCACCCAGCACCCCGAGCACCGAGCACCCAGCACCCTGAGCACTGAGCACCCAGCACCCTGAGCACTAAGCACCCAGCACCCTGAGCACTGAGCACCCAGCACCCTGAGCACTGAGCACCCAGCACCCTGAGCACTGAGCACCCGGCACCCTGAGCACTGAGCACCCAGCACCGTGAGCACTGAGCACACAGCACCCTGAGCACTGAGCACCCAGCACCCTGAGTACTGAGCAACCAGCACCCTGAGCAATGAGCACCCTGAGTACTGAGCACCCAGCAACTTGAGCACTGAGCACCGAGCACCCCGAGCAGCGAGCACCCAGCACCCGGAGTACTGAGCACCCAGCACAATGAGTACTAAGCACCGAGCACCCTGAGTACTGAGCACCCAGGACCCTGAGCACTGAACACACAGCACCCTGAGTACTGAGCACCTTGAGCACTGAGCACCCAGCACCCTGAGTACTGAGCACCGAGCACCCCGAGCACTGAGCACCCAGCAGCGCGAGCACTGAGCACCCAGCACCCCGAGCACTGAGCACACAGCACCCTGAGTACTGAGCACCCAGCACCCTGAGCACTGAGCACACAGCACCCTGAGCACTGAGTACCCAGCACCCTGAGCACTGAGCACCCAGCACCCTGAGCACTGAGCACACAGCACCCTGAGCACTGAGCACCCAGCACCCTGAATACTGAGCACTGAGCACCCAGCACCCCAAGCACTGAGCACCCAGCACCCTGAGTACTGAGCACTGCGCACCCAGCACCCTGAGCCCTGAGCACCCAGCACCCGAGTACTGAGCACCCAGCACCCTGAGTACTGAGCACCCAGCACCCTGAGTACTGAGCACCCAGCACCCCGAGTACTGAGCACCCAGCACCCTGAGCACTGAGCACCCAGCACCCTGAGCACTAAGCACCCAGCACCCTGAGCACTGAGCACCCAGCACCCTGAGCACTGAGCACCCAGCACCCTGAGCACTGAGCACCCAGCACCCTGAGCACTGAGCACCCAGCACCCTGAGCACTGAGCACCCAGCACCCTGAGTACTGAGCACCCAACGTACTGAGCACCGAGCACCCTGAGCACTGAGCACCCAGCACCCTGAGTACTGATCACCCAGCACCCTGAGCAATGAGCACCCTGAGTACTGAGCACCCAGCACCTTGAGCACTGAGCACCGAGCACCCCGAGCACTGAGCACCCAGCACCCGGAGTACTGAGCACCCAGCACAATGAGTACTAAGCACCGAGCACCCTGAGTATTGAGCACCCAGGACCCTGAGCACTGAACACACAGCACCCTGAGTACTGAGCACCTTGAGCACTGAGCACCCAGCACCCTGAGTACTGAGCACCGAGCACCCCGAGCACTGAGCACCCAGCAGCGCGAGCACTGAGCACCCAGCACCCCGAGCACTGAGCACCCAGCACCCTGAGTACTGAGCACCCAGCACCCTGAGCACTGAGCACACAGCACCCTGAGCACTGAGTACCCAGCACCCTGAGCACTGAGCACCCAGCACCCTGAGCACTGAGCACACAGCACCCTGAGCACTGAGCACCCAGCACCCTGAGTACTGAGCACTGAGCACCCAGCACCCCAAGCACTGAGCACCCAGCACCCTGAGTACTGAACACTGCGCACCCAGCACCCTGAGCACTGAGCACCCAGCACCCGAGTACTGAGCACCCAGCACCCTGAGTACTGAGCACCCAGCACCCTGAGTACTGAGCACCCAGCACCCTGAGCACTGAGTACATAGCACCCTGAGCACTGAGCACCCAGCACCCTGAGCACTGAGCACACAGCACCCTGAGCAATGAGCACCCAGCAACCTGAGTACTGAGCACTGAGCACCCAGCACCCGAGCACTGAGCACCCAGCACCCTGAGTACTGAGCACTGCGCACCCAGCACCCCGAGCACTGAGCACCCAGCACCCCAAGCACTGAGCACCCAGCACCCGAGTACTGAGCACCCAGCACCCTGAGTACTGAGCACCCAGCACCCCGAGTACTGAGCACCCAGCACCCTGAGTACTGAGCACCCAGCACCCTGAGCACTGAGCAACCAGCACCCCGAGCACTGAGCACCCAGCTCCCTGAGTACTGAGCACCCAGCACCCTGAGCACTGAGCTCCCAGCACCCCGAGCACTGAGCACCCAGTACCCTGAGTAGTGAGCACCCAACGTACTGAGCACCGAGCACCCCGAGCACTGAGCACCCAGCACTCTGAGTACTGAGCACCGATCAACCCTAGCACTGAGGACCCAGCACCCTGAGTACTGAGCTCCGAGCACCCCGAGCACTGAGCACCCAGCGCCCCGAGCACTGAGCACCCAGCATCCTGAGCACTGAGCACCCAGCACCCTGAGTACTGAACACCCAGCACCCTGAGCACTGAGCACCCTGAGCACTAAGTACTGAGCACTGAGCACCCTGAGCACTGAGCACCCAGCACCCCGAGTACTGAGCACCCAGCACCCCGAGCACTGAGCACCCAGCGCCCCGAGCACAGAGCACCCAGCACCCAGAGCACTGAGCACCCAGCACCCTGAGCACTGAGCACCCACCCCCCCGAGTACTGAGCACTGAGCACGCTGAGTACTGAGCACCCAGCACCCTGAGTACTGAGCACCCACCGTACTGAGCACCGAGCACCCAGCACCCTGAGCACTGAGCACCCAGCACCCTGAGTACTGAGCACCCAACGTACTGAGCACCGAGCACCCTGAGCACTGAGCACCCAGCACCCTGAGTACTGAGCACCCAGCAGCCTGAGCAATGAGCACCCTGAGTACTGAGCACCCAGCACCTTGAGCACTGAGCAACGACCACACCGAGCACTGAGCACCCTGCACCCGGAGTACTGAGCACCCAGCACAATGAGTACTAAGCACCGATCACCCTGAGTACAGAGCACCCAGCACCCTGAGCACTGAACACACAGCACCCTGAGTACTGAGCACCTCGAGCACTGAGCACCCAGCACCCTGAGTACTGAGCACCGAGCACCCCGAGCACTGAGCACCCAGCACCGCGAGCACTGCGCACCCAGCACCCCGAGCACTGAGCACCCAGCACCCTGAGTACTGAGCACCCAGCACCCTGAGTACTGAGCACCCAGCACCCTGAGCACTGAGTACACAGCACCCTGAGCACTGAGCACCCAGCACCCTGAGCACTGAGCACACAGCACCCTGAGCACTGAGCACCCAGCACCCTGAGTACTGAGCACTGAGCACCCAGCACCCCGAGCACTGAGCACCCAGCACCCTGAATACTGCGCACTGCGCACCCAGCACCCCGAGCACTGAGCACCCACCACCCCAAGCACTGAGCACCCAGCACCCGAGTACTGAGCACCCAGCACCCTGAGTACTGAGCACCCAGCAACCTGAGTACTGAGCACCCAGCACCCCGAGTACTGAGCACCCAGCACCTTGAGTACTGAGCACCCAGCACCCTGAGCACTGAGCACCCAGCACCCCGAGCACTGAGCACCCAGCTCCCTGAGTACTGAGCACCCAGCACCCTGAGCACTGAGCACCCAGCACCCTGAGCACTGAGCACCCAGCACCCTGAGTAGTGAGCACCCAACGTACTGAGCACCGAGCACCCCGAGCACTGAGCACCCAGCACTCTGAGTACTGAGCACCGATCAACGCGAGCACTGAGCACCCAGCACCCTGAGTACTGAGCTCCGAGCACCCCGAGCACTGAGCACCCAGCGCCCCGAGCACTGAGCACCCAGCACCCTGAGCACTGAACACCCAGCACCCTGAGCACTGAGCACCCTGAGCACTAAGTACTGAGCACTGAGCACCCTGAGCACTGAGCACCCAGCACCCCGAGTACTGAGCACCCAGCACCCCGAGCACTGAGCACCCAGCGCCCCGAGCACAGAGCACCCAGCACCCCGAGCACTGAGCACTGAGCACCCAGCACCCCGAGTACTGTGCACTGAGCACGCTGAGTACTGAGCATCCAGCACCCTGAGTACTGAGCACCCAGCGTACTGAGCACCGAGCACCCAGCACCCTGAGTACTGAGCACCCAGCACCCTGAGCACTGAGCACCCAGCACCCTGAGTACTGAGCACTGAGCACCCCGAGTACTGAGCACCCAGAACCCCGAGCACCGAGCACCCAGCACCCTGAGCAATGAGCACCCAGCACCCTGAGCACTGAGCACCCAGCACCCTGAGCACTGAGCACCCAGCACCCTGAGCACTGAGCACCCAGCACCCTGAGCACTGAGCACCCAGCACCCTGAGTACTGAGCACCCAACGTACTGAGCACCGAGCACCCTGAGCACTGAGCACCCAGCAACCTGAGTTCTGAGCACCCTGGAACCTGAGCACTGAGCACCCAGCACCCTGAGTACTGAGCACTGAGCACCCCGAGTACTGAGCACCGGGCAGCCTGAGAAATTAAGCACCCAGCACCCCGAGCACCGAGCACCCAGCACCCTGAGCACTGAGCACCCAGCACCCTGAGCACTAAGCACCCAGCACCCTGAGCACTGAGCACCCAGCACCCTGAGCACTGAGCACCCAGCACCCTGAGCACTGAGCACCCGGCACCCTGAGCACTGAGCACCCAGCACCGTGAGCACTGAGCACCCAGCACCCTGAGCACTGAGCACCCAGCACCCTGAGTACTGAGCACCCAATGAACTGAGCACCGAGCACCCTGAGCACTGAGCACCCAGCACCCTGAGTACTGAGCACCCAGCACCCTGAGCAATGAGCACCCTGAGTACTGAGCACCCAGCAACTTGAGCACTGAGCACCGAGCACCCCGAGCACTGAGCACCCACCACCCGGAGTACTGAGCACCCAGCAAAATGAGTACTAAGCACCGAGCACCCTGAGTACTGAGCACCCAGGACCCTGAGCACTGAACACACAGCACCCTGAGTACTGAGCACCTTGAGCACTGAGCACCCAGCACCCTGAGTACTGAGCACCGAGCACCCCGAGCACTGAGCACCCAGCAGCGCGAGCACTGAGCACCCAGCACCCCGAGCACTGAGCACCCAGCACCCTGAGTACTGAGCACCCAGCACCCTGAGCACTGAGCACACAGCACCCTGAGCACTGAGTACCCAGCACCCTGAGCACTGAGCACCCAGCACCCTGAGCACTGAGCACACAGCACCCTGAGCACTGAGCACCCAGCACCCTGAGTACTGAGCACTGAGCACCCAGCACCCCAAGCACTGAGCACCCAGCACCCTGAGTACTGAGCACTGCGCACCCAGCACCCTGAGCCCTGAGCACCCAGCACCGAGTACTGAGCACCCAGCACCCTGAGTACTGAGCACCCAGCACCCTGAGTACTGAGCACCCAGCACCCCGAGTACTGAGCACCCAGCACCCTGAGCACTGAGCACCCAGCACCCTGAGCACTAAGCACCCAGCACCCTGAGCACTGAGCACCCAGCACCCTGAGCACTGAGCACCCAGCACCCTGAGCACTGAGCACCCAGCACCCTGAGCACTGAGCACCCAGCACCCTGAGCACTGAGCACCCAGCACCCTGAGTACTGAGCACCCAACGTACTGAGCACCGAGCACCCTGAGCACTGAGCACCCAGCACCCTGAGTAATGAGCACTCAGCACCCTGAGCAATGAGCACCCTGAGTACTGAGCAGCCAGCACCTTGAGCACTTAGCACCGAGCACCCCGAGCACTGAGCACCCAGCACCCGGAGTACTGAGCACCCAGCACAATGAGTACTAAGCACCGAGCACCCTGAGTACTGAGCACCCAGCACCCTGAGCACTGAACACACAGCACCCTGAGTACTGAGCAGCTCGAGCACTGAGCTCCCAGCACCCTGGGTACTGAGCACCGAGCACCCCGAGCACTGAGCACCCAGCACCGCGAGCACTGAGCGCCCAGCACCCCGAGCACTGAGCACCCAGCACCCTGAGTACTGGGCACCCAGCACCCTGAGTACTGAGCACCAAGCACCCTGAGCACTGAGTACCCAGCACCCTGAGCACTGAGCACCCAGCACCCTGAGCACTGAGCACACAGCACCCTGAGCACTGAGCACCCAGCACCCTGATTACTGAGCACTGAACACACAGCACCCTGAGTACTCAGCACCTCGAGCACTGAGCACCCAGCACCCTGAGCACTGAGCACCCAGCACCCTGAGCACTGAGCACCCAACACCCTGAGTACTGAGCACCCAACGTACTGAGCACCGAGCACCCTGAGCACTGAGCACCCAGCACCCTGAGTACTGAACACCCAGCACCCTGTGCAATGAGCACCCTGAGTACTGAGCACCCAGCACCTTGAGCACTGAGCACCGAGCACACCGAGCACTGAGCACCCAGCACCCGGAGTACTGAGCACCCAGCACAATGTGTACTAAGCACCGAGCACCCTGAGTACTGAGCACCCAGCACCCTGAGCACTGAACACACAGCACCCTGAGTACTGAGCACCTCGAGCACTGAGCACCCAGCACCCTGAGCACTGAGCACCCAGCACACTCAGTACTGAACACCCAGCACCCTGAGCACTGAGCACCCTGAGCACTAAGTACTGAGCACTGAGCACCCTGAGCACTGAGCACCCAGCACCCTGAGCACTGAGCACCCAGCACCCTGAGTACTGAACACCCAGCACCCTGAGCACTGAGCACCCTGAGCACTAAGTACTGAGCACTGAGCACCCTGAGCACTGAGCACCCAGCACGCCGAGTACTGAGCACCCAGCACCCCGAGCACTGAGCACCCAGCGCCCCGAGCACAGAGCACCCAGCACCCCGAGCACTGAGCACTGAGCACCCTGAGTACTGAGCACCCAGCATCCCGAGTACTGAGCACTGAGCACGCTGAGTACTCAGCACCCAGCACCCTGAGTACTGAGCACCCAGCGTACTGAGCACCGAGCACCCAGCACCCTGAGTACTGAGCACCCAGCACCCTGAGCACTGAGCACCCAGCACCCTGAGTACTGAGCACTGAGCACCCCGAGTACTGAGCACCCAGCACCCTGAGCACTGAGCACCCAGCACCCTGAGCACTGAGCACCCAGCACCCTGAGCACTGAGCACCCAGCACCCTGAGCACTGAGCACCCAGCACCCTGAGCACTGAGCACCCAGCACCCTGAGCACTGAGCACCCAGCACCCTGAGCACTGAGCACCCAGCACCCTGAGTACTGAGCACCCAACGTACAGAGCACCGAGCACCCTGAGCACTGAGCACCAAGCTCCCTGAGTACTGAGCACCCAGCACCCTGAGCAATGAGCACCCTGAGTACTGAGCACCCAGCACCTTGAGCACTGAGCACCGAGCACCCCGAGCACAGAGCACCCAGCACCCCGAGCACTGAGCACCCAGCACCCGGAGTACTGAGCACCCAGCACAATGAGTACTAAGCACCGAGCACCCAGAGCACTGAGCACCCAGCACCCTGAGCACTGAGCACCCAGCACCCTGAGCACTGAGCACCCAGCACCCTGAGTACTGAGCACTGAGCACCCAGCACCCCGAGCACTGAGCACCCAGCACCCTGAGTACTAAGCACCCAGCACCCTGTGTACTGAGCACCCAGCACCCTGAGTACTGAGCACCCAGCGTACTGAACACCGAGCACCCCGAGCACTGAGCACACAGCACCCTGAGTACTGAGCACCCAGCACCCCGAGCACTGAGCACCCAGCACCCTGAGTACTGAGCACCGAGCACCCTGAGTACTGAGCTCCCAGCACCCTGAATACTGAGCACCCAGCGTACTGAGAACCGAGCACCCAGCACCCTGAGTACTGAGCATCTAGCGCCCTGATCACTGAGCACCCAGCACCCTGAGTACTGAGCACACAGCACCCTGAGCACTGAGTACCCAGCACCCTGAGCACTGAGCACCCAGCACCCTGAGCACTGAGCACACAGCACCCTGAGCACTGAGCACCCAGCACCCTGAGTACTGAGCACTGAGCACCCAGCACCCCAAGCACTGAGCACCCAGCACCCTGAGTACTGAGCACTGCGCACCCAGCACCCTGAGCCCTGAGCACCCAGCACCGAGTACTGAGCACCCAGCACCCTGAGTACTGAGCACCCAGCACCCTGAGTACTGAGCACCCAGCACCCCGAGTACTGAGCACCCAGCACCCTGAGCACTGAGCACCCAGCACCCTGAGCACTAAGCACCCAGCACCCTGAGCACTGAGCACCCAGCACCCTGAGCACTGAGCACCCAGCACCCTGAGCACTGAGCACCCAGCACCCTGAGCACTGAGCACCCAGCACCCTGAGCACTGAGCACCCAGCACCCTGAGTACTGAGCACCCAACGTACTGAGCACCGAGCACCCTGAGCACTGAGCACCCAGCACCCTGAGTACTGAGCACTCAGCACCCTGAGCAATGAGCACCCTGAGTACTGAGCAGCCAGCACCTTGAGCACTTAGCACCGAGCACCCCGAGCACTGAGCACCCAGCACCCGGAGTACTGAGCACCCAGCACAATGAGTACTAAGCACCGAGCACCCTGAGTACTGAGCACCCAGCACCCTGAGCACTGAACACACAGCACCCTGAGTACTGAGCAGCTCGAGCACTGAGATTCCAGCACCCTGGGTACTGAGCACCGAGCACCCCGAGCACTGAGCACCCAGCACCGCGAGCACTGAGCGCCCAGCACCCCGAGCACTGAGCACCCAGCACCCTGAGTACTGGGCACCCAGCACCCTGAGTACTGAGCACCAAGCACCCTGAGCACTGAGTACCCAGCACCCTGAGCACTGAGCACCCAGCACCCTGAGCACTGAGCACACAGCACCCTGAGCACTGAGCACCCAGCACCCTGATTACTGAGCACTGAGCACCCAGCACCCCGAGCACTGAGCACCCAGCACCCTGAGTACTGAGCACTGCGCATCCAGCACCCCGAGCACTGAGCACCCAGCACCCCAAGAACTGAGCACCCAGCACCCGAGTACTGAGCACCCAGCACCCTGAGTACTGAGCACCCAGCACCCTGAGTACTGAGCACCCAGCACCCCGAGTACTGAGCACCCAGCACCCTGAGCACTGAGCACCCAGCACCCCGAGCACTGAGCACCCAGCACCCTGAGTACTGAGCACCCAGTACCCTGAGCACTGAGCACCCAGCACCCTGAGCACTGAGCACCCAGCACCCTGAGTAGTGAGCACCCAACGTACTGAGCACCGAGCACCCCGAGCACTGAGCACCCAGCACCCTGAGTACTGAGCACCGATCACCCCGAGCACTGAGCAACCAGCACCCTGAGAACTGAGCTCCGAGCACCCCGAGCACTGAGCACCCAGCGCCCCGAGCACTGAGCACCCAGCACCCTGAGCACTGAGCACCCAGCACCCTGAGTACTGAACACCCAGCACCCTGAGCACTGAGCACCCTGAGCACTGAGCACCCAGCACCCCGAGTACTGAGCACCCAGCACCCCGAGCACTGAGCACCCAGCGCCCCGAGCACAGAGCACCCAGCACCCCGAGAACTGAGCACTGAGCACCCTGAGCACTGAGAACCCAGCACCCCGAGTACTGAGCACTGAGCACCCTGAGTACTGAGCACCCAGCACCCGGAGTACTGAGCACCCAGCGTACTGAGCACCTAGCACCCAGCACCCTGAGTACTGAGCACCCAGCACCCTGAGCACAGAGCACCCAGCACCCTGCGTACTGAGCACCCAGCGTACTGAGCACCGAGCACCCAGCACCCTGAGTACTGAGCACCCAGCACCCTGAGCACTGAGCACCCAGCACCCTGAGTACTGAGCACTGAGAACCCAGCACCCTGAGCACTGAGCACCCAGCACCCTGAGCACTGAGCACCCAGCACCCTGAGCACTGAGCACCCAGCACCCTGAGTACTGAGCACCCAGCACCCTGAGCAATGAGCACCCTGAGTACTGAGCACCCAGCACCTTGAGCACTGAGCACCTAGCACACCGAGCACTGAGCACCCAGCACCCGGAGTACTGAGCACCCAGCACAATGTGTACTAAGCACCGAGCACCCTGAGTACTGAGCACCCAGCAACCTGAGCACTGAACACACAGCACCCTGAGTACTCAGCACCTCGAGCACTGAGCACCCAGCACCCTGAGCACTGAGCACCCAGCACCCTGAGCACTGAGCACCCAACACCCTGAGTACTGAGCACCCAACGTACTGAGCACCGAGCACCCTGAGCACTGAGCACCCAGCACCCTGAGTACTGAACACCCAGCACCCTGTGCAATGAGCACCCTGAGTACTGAGCACCCAGCACCTTGAGCACTGAGCACCGAGCACACCGAGCACTGAGCACCCAGCACCCGGAGTACTGAGCACCCAGCACAATGTGTACTAAGCACCGAGCACCCTGAGTACTGAGCACCCAGCACCCTGAGCACTGAACACACAGCACCCTGAGTACTGAGCACCTCGAGCACTGAGCACCCAGCACCCTGAGCACTGAGCACCCAGCACACTCAGTACTGAACACCCAGCACCCTGAGCACTGAGCACCCTGAGCACTAAGTACTGAGCACTGAGCACCCTGAGCACTGAGCACCCAGCACCCTGAGCACTGAGCACCCAGCACCCTGAGTACTGAACACCCAGCACCCTGAGCACTGAGCACCCTGAGCACTAAGTACTGAGCACTGAGCACCCTGAGCACTGAGCAACCAGCACGCCGAGTACTGAGCACCCAGCACCCCGAGCACTGAGCACCCAGCGCCCCGAGCACAGAGCACCCAGCACCCCGAGCACTGAGCACTGAGCACCCTGAGTACTGAGCACCCAGCATCCCGAGTACTGAGCACTGAGCACGCTGAGTACTCAGCACCCAGCACCCTGAGTACTGAGCACCCAGCGTACTGAGCACCGAGCACCCAGCACCCTGAGTACTGAGCACCCAGCACCCTGAGCACTGAGCACCCAGCACCCTGAGTACTGAGCACTGAGCACCCCGAGTACTGAGCACCCAGCACCCTGAGCACTGAGCACCCAGCACCCTGAGCACTGAGCACCCAGCACCCTGAGCACTGAGCACCCAGCACCCTGAGCACTGAGCACCAAGCACCCTGAGTACTGAGCACCCAACCTACAGAGCACCGAGCACCCTGAGCACTGAGCACCAAGCTCCCTGAGTACTGAGCACCCAGCACCCTGAGCAATGAGCACCCTGAGTACTGAGCACCCAGCACCCTGAGCAATGAGCACCCTGAGTACTGAGCACCCAGCACCTTGAGCACTGAGCACCCAGCACCCGGAGTACTGAGCACCCAGCACAATGAGTACTAAGCACCGAGCACCCAGAGCACTGAGCACCCAGCACCCTGAGCACTGAGCACCCAGCACCCTGAGCACTGAGCACCCAGCACCCTGAGTACTGAGCACTGAGCACCCAGCACCCCGAGCACTGAGCACCCAGCACCCTGAGTACTGAGCACCGAGCACCCTGAGTACTGAGCACCCAGCACCCTGAATACTGAGCACCCAGCGTACTGAGAACCG
Source organism: Microtus oregoni (assembly GCF_018167655.1). Classification (NCBI taxonomy): domain Eukaryota; kingdom Metazoa; phylum Chordata; class Mammalia; order Rodentia; family Cricetidae; genus Microtus; species Microtus oregoni. Next base: position 41,139 of record NW_024544583.1, read on the forward strand.
AGCACCCAGCACCCTGAGTACTGAGCATCTAGCGCCCTGATCACTGAGCACCCAGCACCCTGAGTACTGAGCACTGTGCACCCCGAGTACTGAGCACCTCGCACCCCGAGCACTAAGCAACCAGCACCCCGAGCACTGAGCACCCAGCACCCTGAGCACGGAGCACCCAGCACCCTGAGCACTAAGCACCCAGCACCCTGAGCACTGAGCACCCAGCACCCTGAGCACTGAGCACCCAGCACCCTGAGCACTGAGCACCCAGCACCCTGAGTACTGAGCACCCAACGTACTGAGCACCGAGCACCCTTAGCACTGAGCAACCAGCACCCTGAGTATTGCGCACCCAGCACCCTGAGCACTGAGCACCCAGCACCCTGAGTACTGAGCACTGTGCACCCCGAGTACTGAGCACCGGGCACCCCGAGCACTAAGCAACCAGCACCCCGAGCACCGAGCACCCAGCACCCTGAGCACGGAGCACCCAGCACCCTGAGCACTAAGCACCGAGCACCCTGAGCACTGAGCACCCAGCACCCTGAGCACTGAGCACCCAGCACCCTGAGCACTGAGCACCCAGCACCCTGAGCACTGAGCACCCAGCACCCTGGGCACTGAGCACCCAGCACCCTGAGTACTGGGCACCCAGCACCCTGAGTACTGAGCACCAAGCACCCTGAGCACTGAGTACCCAGCACCCTGAGCACTGAGCACCCAGCACCCTGAGCACTGAGCACACAGCACCCTGAGCACTGAGCACCCAGCACCCTGATTACTGAGCACTGAGCACCCAGCACCCCGAGCACTGAGCACCCAGCACCCTGAGTACTGAGCACTGCGCATCCAGCACCCCGAGCACTGAGCACCCAGCACCCCAAGAACTGAGCACCCAGCACCCGAGTACTGAGCACCCAGCACCCTGAGTACTGAGCACCCAGCACCCTGAGTACTGAGCACCCAGCACCCCGAGTACTGAGCACCAGCACCCTGAGCACTGAGCACCCAGCACCCGAGCACTGAGCACCCAGCACCCTGAGTACTGAGCACCCAGTACCCTGAGCACTGAGCACCCAGCACCCTGAGCACTGAGCACCCAGCACCCCGAGTACTGAGCACCCAACGTACTGAGCACCGAGCACCCCGAGCACTGAGCACCCAGCACCCTGAGTACTGAGCACCGATCACCCCGAGCACTGAGCACCCAGCACCCTGAGAACTGAGCTCCGAGCACCCCGAGCACTGAGCACCCAGCGCCCCGAGCACTGAGCACCCAGCACCCTGAGCACTGAGCACCCAGCACCCTGAGTACTGAACACCCAGCACCCTGAGCACTGAGCACCCTGAGCACTGAGCACCCAGCACCCCGAGTACTGAGCACCCAGCACCCCGAGCACTGAGCACCCAGCGCCCCGAGCACAGAGCACCCAGCACCCCGAGAACTGAGCACTGAGCACCCTGAGCACTGAGAACCCAGCACCCCGAGTACTGAGCACTGAGCACCCTGAGTACTGAGCACCCAGCACCCGGAGTACTGAGCACCCAGCGTACTGAGCACCTAGCACCCAGCACCCTGAGTACTGAGCACCCAGCACACTGAGCACAGAGCATCCAGCACCCTGAGTACTGAGCACCCAGCGTACTGAGCACCGAGCACCCAGCACCCTGAGTACTGAGCACCCAGCACCCTGAGCACTGAGCACCCAGCACCCTGAGTACTGAGCACTGAGAACCCAGCACCCTGAGCACTGAGCACCCAGCACCCTGAGCACTGAGCACCCAGCACCCTGAGCACTGAGCACCCAGCACCCTGAGCACTGAGCACCCAGCACCCTGAGTACTGAGCACCCAACGTACTGAGCACCGAGCACCCTGAGCACTGAGCACCCAGCACCCTGAGTACTGAGCACCCAGCACCCTGAGCAATGAGCACCATGAGTACTGAGCACCCAGCACCTTGAGCACTGAGCACCTAGCACACCGAGCACTGAGCACCCAGCACCCGGAGTACTGAGCACCCAGCACAATGTGTACTAAGCACCGAGCACCCTGAGTACTGAGCACCCAGCAACCTGAGAACTGAACACACAGCACCCTGAGTACTCAGCACCTCGAGCACTGAGCACCCAGCACCCTGAGCACTGAGCACCCAGCACCCTGAGTACTGAACCACCCCAGCACCCTGAGCACTGAGCACCCAACACCCTGAGTACTGAGCACCCAACGTACTGAGCACCGAGCACCCTGAGCACTGAGCACCCAGCACCCTGAGTACTGAACACCCAGCACCCTGTGCAATGAGCACCCTGAGTACTGAGCACCCAGCACCTTGAGCACTGAGCACCTAGCACACCGAGCACTGAGCACCCAGCACCCGGAGTACTGAGCACCCAGCACAATGTGTACTAAGCACCGAGCACCCTGAGTACTGAGCACCCAGCACCCTGAGCACTGAACACACAGCACCCTGAGTACTGAGCACCTCGAGCACTGAGCACCCAGCACCCTGAGCACTGAGCACCCAGCACACTCAGTACTGAACACCCAGCACCCTGAGCACTGAGCACCCTGAGCACTAAGTACTGAGCACTGAGCACCCTGAGCACTGAGCACCCAGCACGCCGAGTACTGAGCACCCAGCACCCCGAGCACTGAGCACCCAGCGCCCCGAGCACAGAGCACCCAGCACCCCGAGCACTGAGCACTGAGCACGCTGAGTACTCAGCACCCAGCACCCTGAGTACTGAGCACCCAGCGTACTGAGCACCGAGCACCCAGCACCCTGAGTACTGAGCACCCAGTACCCTGAGCACTGAGCACCCAGCACCCTGAGTACTGAGCACTGAGCACCCCGAGTACTGAGCACCCAGCACCCTGAGCACTGAGCACCCAGCACCCCGAGCACTGAGCACTGAGCACGCTGAGTACTCAGCACCCAGCACCCTGAGTACTGAGCACACAGCGTACTGAGCACCGAGCACCCAGCACCCTGAGTACTGAGCACCCAGCACCCTGAGCACTGAGCACCCAGCACCCTGAGTCCTGAGCACTGAGCACCCCGAGTACTGAGCACCCAGCACCCTGAGCACTGAGCACCCAGCACCCTGAGCACTGAGCACCCAGCACCCTGAGCACTGAGCACCCAGCACCCTGAGCACTGAGCACCCAGCACCCTGAGCACTGAGCACCCAGCACCCTGAGCACTGAGCACCCAGCACCCTGAGCACTGAGCACCCAGCACCCTGAGTACTGAGCACCCAACGTACAGAGCACCGAGCACCCTGAGCACTGAGCACCAAGCACCCTGAGTACTGAGCAGCCAGCACCCTGAGCAATGAGCACCCTGAGTACTGAGCACCCAGCACCTTGAGCACTGAGCACCGAGCACCCCGAGCACAGAGCACCCAGCACCCCGAGCACTGAGCACCCAGCACCCGGAGTACTGAGCACCCAGCACAATGAGTACTAAGCACCGAGCACCCAGAGCACTGAGCACCCAGCACCCTGAGCACTGAGCACCCAGCACCCTGAGCACTGAGCACCCAGCACCCTGAGTACTGAGCACTGAGCACCCAGCACCCCGAGCACTGAGCACCCAGCACCCTGAGTACTAAGCACCCAGCACCCTGAGTACTGAGCACCCAGCACCCTGAGTACTGAGCACCCAGCGTACTGAACACCGAGCACCCCGAGCACTGAGCACACAGCACCCTGAGTACTGAGCACCCAGCACCCCGAGCACTGAGCACCCAGCACCCTGAGTACTGAGCACCGAGCACCCTGAGTACTGAGCACCCAGCACCCTGAATACTGAGCACCCAGCGTACTGAGAACCGAGCACCCAGCACCCTGAGTACTGAGCATCTAGCGCCCTGATCACTGAGCACCCAGCACCCTGAGTACTGAGCACTGTGCACCCCGAGTACTGAGCACCTCGCACCCCGAGCACTAAGCAACCAGCACCCCGAGCACTGAGCACCCAGCACCCTGAGCACGGAGCACCCAGCACCCTGAGCACTAAGCACCCAGCACCCTGAGCACTGAGCACCCAGCACCCTGAGCACTGAGCACCCAGCACCCTGAGCACTGAGCACCCAGCACCCTGAGTACTGAGCACCCAACGTACTGAGCACCGAGCACCCTTAGCACTGAGCAACCAGCACCCTGAGTATTGAGCACCCAGCACCCTGAGCACTGAGCACCCAGCACCCTGAGTACTGAGCACTGTGCACCCCGAGTACTGAGCACCGGGCACCCCGAGCACTAAGCAACCAGCACCCCGAGCACCGAGCACCCAGCACCCTGAGCACGGAGCACCCAGAACCCTGAGCACTAAGCACCGAGCACCCTGAGCACTGAGCACCCAGCACCCTGAGCACTGAGCACCCAGCACCCTGAGCACTGAGCACCCAGCACCCTGAGCACTGAGCACACAGCACCCTGGGCACTGAGCACCCAGCACCCTGAGCACTGAGCACCCAGCACCCTGAGTACTGAGCACCCAACGTACTGAGCACCGAGCACCCTGAGCACTGAGAACCCAGCACCCTGAGTACTGAGCACCCAGCACCCTGAGCAATGAGCACCCTGAGTACTGAGCACCCAGCACCTTGAGCACTGAGCACCGAGAACCCCGAGCACTGAGCACCCAGCACCCGGAGTACTGAGAACCCAGCACAATGAGTACTAAGCACCGAGCACCCTGAGTACTGAGCACCCAGCACCCTGAGCTCTCAACACACAGCACCCTGAGTACTGAGCACCTCGAGCACTGAGCACCCAGCACCCTGAGTACTGAGCACCGAGCACCCCGAGCACTGAGCACCCAGCACCGCGAGCACTGAGCACACAGCACCCCGAGCACTGAGCAACCAGCACCCTGAGTACTGAGCACCCAGCACCCTGAGTACTGAGCACCCAGCACCCTGAGCACTGAGTAC